>NC_050592.1:6700000-6814537 GCF_013368585.1 Megalops cyprinoides | reverse complement strand
GGATGAGGACGAGTCCACCGAGTTCATGCGGTTCTTCCCGTCTTTCGTCTGGACGGTCCGAGATTTCACCCTACAGCTTGAGCTCGATGGAAAGCCGATCACGGCTGACCAGTACCTGGACAACGCTCTGAAGCTGAAACCTGGTGAGGGTGATTGCACAGAAAACTATTGTCAGATAGAAGAAATCATGTTTAAACAGCCATACAAATAAGTACCAGTGTGAAATGCCTGAGTGGTCTATTGCATAAATTTCCATTGTTTGTTCTGATTTATGTACACATGCTGAGTAAAGACAATTACAGTGTCTGTGCTGTTTGTGAGATACAGCATACTAGAAGACAGTCCAGTTGGCCAGGGTTGTATTGCTTACCTTGATTAACTTTGTCTTTACTTTGAGTTTTTGTTGAGGAATTTGTGTGGCTTGGTTTAGATAAATAAATGTCAGAACATTCATTATCACAGTTAGGATCAGTTAGCAGTCCTCTGAAAATCAAAAGCATGAGCTGGATTACAGAATTTAAAAATACCTGTACATCTCCAGTTGTGAGAGAAGATAACATGAAGGTTGTTGCTATAAAACAAGCATTGACTTGATGCACAGGGAAAAAACATCCTCATGGAGCAGCCAAACCGTGCACAATATCCTTTCTTCTGCTAGGCAACTTATATTTGTGGTCCATTATGGAAACTTTCATAAGGGCTCTAGTTTGTTGGTGAGGGACAGCAGGCTTTCATAGATGATATGGGATGGCCTTGCTCACAAAACAGAATCACATGTACGGTCATATGTTTTTGTATCTCAAGCATTTTGGAGCAGAAACTACTTTATCTCTTGTTAATAAAGTCTTCACTAGAAGAAGCTGCATTAAAATATTCTTCTACGCACTACCCAGCCTCTCCTTAGGGACTTTAGCTTTTTTTTTCCCCTGAAAGACCTTTCATTTTACAAGTCTGACGAAAAATATCATCTGTCTGCAGGTGTCTTTAGTGAATTTAAAACAATATAGTCCAGTCTAAAATATAACTAAATCCAAACTAAATGGTTCTTTTAATTAAAACAGGTCATGGAAAGCAAGCGATGGAGTACAACCTGCCTCGTAACTGCCTGCGGAACTACTTCCCCAGCCGAAAGTGCTTTGTGTTCGATCGCCCCGCGAGTGCAGAGAAGATGAGACGCATGGATGAGCTGACTGATGCGGACTTGGAGCCCTCCTTCGTCAGTCGAGCCAAGGAGTTCTGCAGTTATGTCTTCAACAACACCAGCGTCAAGTCCATGAAAGGAGGCTTCAGTGTGACCGGGCGAAGTGAGTACAGGTCACCGCCCCGCTCACCGTATTTTGCTAATACATGTTGTGAGAGTTTTAAAAAACAGCATTCTTAGAAACCACACATTAACAAATTGATGTATTGAGTTTGTCAGATCCACCCTGCAGAAGTCAGTCAAGCATGCACCTGATATTAGTTCACCTTGGATATCTTACCCTCATCTTGTAAATATGGAAATCATTAAATAATAAACTATTATGGGAGATATTATTTAGTGCTGGGGTCTGTGAATAACGCATTGCTCAATCTTTGCTTATTACTCCTACCTTAAAAACAGGTCTGACTGAGAGCTGACTGAGAGCTATGCAACACCATGTTGTTTAGACCTAACAGAAAAAAATATCAGTGAAAACAAAACAAACCCTGCTTAAACTTTTTTAGTCAAAGATTAGGATGAAGCACATTGCAGCCAAATAAAATGGAAGCCACTTCGCATTTTATGTGCTGAATCGGTGTGAATGACTGGAAACATCAGGGAATCATGTCACTCTGTGAAAAAATGAGCTTGCCAAACTCCATGTTTTGCAGTGCTAGGGGGCCTGGCGGAGGCTTATGTGGACGCAATCCGTAGCGGCCAGATCCCCTGCCTGGATAATGCCGTCCTGGCTCTGGCCACGATCGAGAACTCCAATGCAGTGGCTCAGGCTGTAGCGTGCTACAAACAGCGCATGGCCGAGTGGGTGGTCTTCCCAACCGAGACGCAGGATGAGCTGTCACAGATACACGGCTCCACAGAGAAGGAGGCGGTCAAGGTCTTTATGGACCTCTCCTTCAAGGACGAGGATCAGAAGTACCAAATCGAGCTAATGGTAGAGGCGTACAAGCAGTTCACCCTAAATGCATACTCAGATATATATATATACATATGTGTGTGTGTGTGTGTGTATATATATATATATATATATATATTTATATATATATATATATATATATTTATAAGTACCAGCTCTAAATGGCTGTGTTAATGCTGTCATTGCTGAGGCAGTTGTGGGTTGTGTACCTTGCCCAAGGGTAAAACAACAATGCCCCAGCAGGGAATTGAACCAGCAAGCTTTCAATTACAAGCCCTTACCACTACACCACACTTTCTCAAAGTTAATGACAAAATTCATAGTGGGTGGATTGTATCTGGGCTATAGCCTGTAGTCCATTCCTGTGTCGTCCTGATCTTGTTCCTTCTCCTCTTTTTTTAAGAAACAACTGCAATCAGAGTATGAGGTGATCTGCAGCAAGAATGCAGCAGAATCTAAGAAGGCTTGTGCGTCTATCATCAAACGCATATTCAGGTCCCTGGAGGAAAACTTGGCATCTGGGCTTTACATGTCAGCTGGAGGACACCAGGAGTACCGCAAGGAATTAAAAAACTTGATCTCTAAATACAGATCAGAGCCTGGTAAAGGAATTAAGGTATGGTGGATTGGGGAGCTGGGGTTAATTTTGCATAAATTTGTGTGGATGTACCTGAACAGTTGTGCACTTTAACTAGAGTGGGACTGCAATATCCCTCTGTCTGGTACACATCTTCTGTGACTGAGATGTGGTGGCTTGGAATGTCATGCTACCTGTTCATATTTACTTTTACATTTAGACATTTAGCAGACTCTCTTACTCTCGGTGGAGAGTGGTTAGGAGTGGTGTGACATGAGAGTATTTTGGTTGGCTATACAGTATGTGTGTCTCTTTATTGTCTGTGCAATTCGGTTACAGGATGAGGAGGCTTTGAAGGAGTTCCTGGATGGGAAAGAGCCTATAGGGGAAGCCATACTAGCTGCTGACCATTCCCTCTCTGAAGCTGAACGGAGGATGGAAGGTAATGCCTCAAAAGCTTCACACAACGATTTATCATGCTAAATATGACATGCTAACTATAGCTCTGACCACACACGCTGTTTGTAAACAAAATTCAGTTTCCAGCAGTTTGGATGAAAATTTATAAAAGCGTTCATGTCATTCTGCGTGTTCATCGGTTATAATCTTTTCACGTGTAGCTAGTGCGAGATACATGGATCTTTGTCCGGTGACCCATCTCCGGGGAAACTGAAGTAAGCGTTGTCTTTCTCTGCAGTGGAGAGGGCGAGAAACGAGGCCATGGAGCAAGAGAGACGTGCTGCCATGGAGCAGACGCAGATCTACCAGAAGCAGTTGATGGATCAGGAGCAGCTGTACAGAGACAACATGGAGCAGCTGATGAATAAAATGGAGGAGGACAGGAGAAATGCTGTGAAGGAGTACGAGAGAGTCCTGTCAGCCAAACTGGAGGTACGCTCCCGGCTGGTGATTATGCGCTCGCAGAACTTAATTTCCAACCCCTAAAAAGGAGCAGGTTCAGTTCATGGTGATTTTGCAGGTCCTTAGTAGATATATGGCAATATGACGTACCCGGCAGTGTAGCATAGTGGCAAGGAGCAGTGCTCGTAACGGAAAGGTTGCTGGTTCAATTCCCCACTGGGGCACAGCTGCTGTACCCTTGGGCAAGGTACTCAATCCAGAATTGCCTCAGTAAAGCTCCAGCTGTATAAATGGATAACATTGTAAAAATTGTAAAAAAAAAAAAAAAAAAAAACAATAGACAACTACAAAGACCTGGTTACACCTGGTTCATACATACAGTGGCAACACAGCACAGACTGGATAGGCTAAGAGTGAGTTCCTCACAGGCTTCCAAGTTGAGATTTTCGAGTGTGAAGGAGGCATTTTATGTTTGTCATTTCAGGAACAGAAGAGCCTTTACCAAGAAGGCTTTGAGAAGAGGGCTAAACTCATGCAAGAAGAGATTGACTCCCTTAGGCGGGAGAGGGAAGATAATGATAAGCGTGGATCCTCTTCATTCCTTTCCGACATCTTGGAAACGGCAGGAAATGCAGCTGCAATATTTTTGCCAGGGATCATCCCGCAAATTGCCGGGATAGCTGTCTCATGCCTGGGAAGACTTTTTAGAAAATAATGATAAGGTCTGTTGTACCTCAGAAAAGTGCAGACCACACCACTGACCCCTTTGCTTATAGTAGCATTATAGTAGCTAGCTTACAGTTAATACTAGTGGCCGTATAGCCATAAGCATGGTTGTCATTTGGGTATCCCAGCGTTAAATCATCAGTTATCCAAAACATGAGCCTAGATAGCTAGCTGGCTCACTAGGTAAATAAAATGCAAATTATTTGGCTGATTGGACAACTTTTTTTTGCTTTTGGTAGCTAGCCAGCTAGCTGTCTAGTTTCCATTTTTTCTCAAAAAACTGGTTAAGAACTTGCCAGCTTGCTAAATACCTCTGACCCTAAATAGGCTGAAAACCAGGAACTGGCTAGAAGCTAGTAACAACTTTTACTTGATCAAGTATTGTCTTTTAGTGATGGCACATCATCTGAATGGATTGTTCATCACTTCGGTGGCTGCTAGATTCACCTGTTGATGTCCGTGCAGCTTTATTTTCCATTCAGAATGGCTGTCGGTGGCGTGTCCTCTAACCTTTTTTCTTCCTTTTACCAGAACAGCACCGTAAACAGTTGTACACCTTACATACAATAGGAGTAGGGAGTATGACAAGCCAGATATAGACACTGATGTCAGAGGGGCATGCTAATGGCCATTTGCTGACGTTTATTAAATGATAGTAGCATGCTTTGCAATCTTTTTGTGTGATTAGTAATACTTCACTTACATTTATACCGTCAAGATTGAAATTAGTCATATCATACTGTTGCTTAGATCCTCTTCCGTTCATTAAGACTTTCTTTCTTGTCAAAATTCAGCTGCATAAAATGTTATGAAAATCTTGTGAAATCTGCAAAAAATGGGTCCTTCACTCAAATTACCATGTTCAACTGAACAGAGTGCCGTCAGCATTGCAGTGGAAGTTAATTGCATACTTATGAATGAAATGGCCAGGAGGGAGCAGAAGCGGACAAAATTGGGCCCAAAATTAAACTCTGGGGTTGCTACAGCTAAATTTGGCTCAGGAGGGATGAAACATTACCTTTTGCAACTGACCAGCAGCATGACTGAGACTGTACTCATACCCTGCCAAAGGTGCCGAATGTCGTTCTCAACCGCCATTATCCTAACATGTTACCAGCCTCAATGCTACATTTATTACCTCTCTCATCAAAGACAAACATGTAAAACATGTAAAACTTCAGACGTTTCTTTACCTCATAGCTCATTTTCAGTCCACCCAATTCAGAGGAATTGCATACCTCTATCCATGTCCTCCAAAATATTCAGAAAAACGTTAGTTTTCAAAACACCCCCTTACAGCAAGTCCAGTGAAAAGAAAAGTGCATGTGCCTTTAGGTTTTGACATGAAACTTTCAATTGTATGCTGTTGTGTTGCTACTGATTTAATCTATGATTGTTGCCATTAATTTAAATGCTGTTCTGTTTTGTAACACATAAACTGCCCTCTTAGAAAAGACTCCTTTGCGAAAGTAGTACTTCTGTCTCAGTGGGACTCCCTGTTAAAATAAAGTTTAAATTTAAAAAGTGAGCAAGAAGCAGCTTTTGTCTGAATTCCTCTTTCCAGCACTTTTCAAATCAACAGCACTTATAAAAGCAAAAGATTTCATTTACCCATATCATCATGCTTTTGAATATAATATTTGACATAATATTCCACATAGTAAATACCAAAGCACTCACTTTATGAACTTTGAAATTGTACCCTTACTGCAAATGTAATTTATTATTGTCTGGCAATAATAACATTCATTCACTGGACTAGTTCATTTGGAGAAAAATGTGTGGACGCGATTGAAAGCTACACAGACCTCAGAGGAAGAGGACTGTTTCCCCTGCACTTGGAAGTAATCACAGGATATGTTTTTCTTTTTGCATTTTTCCAAGGACAACAGTCAGGCAGTCTATACATCTAACCAGAACATTTAATATATGATGGTTTAGTACACCGCAGACGAGGAAGAACCCCAAAGACATACAACACACATACATTTGACAATGATTTGACATAGGTCAATGACTATGATATCCACAAAACAATCACTGTGAGCACTAAGCAAAATCACACTGTGTCAGAGCTCCGCCCCCTTAAGCTGCGGTGTTTTTGTTTTCCCTGTACCTGTGTTTTTGTTTCCCTTGTGTTCCAGCCCCGCCCCGCTCCCTGCCTGGTCCACGCCCACCTGATCCCCTCATTACCGGCACCTGCCTGCCTGCTCACCTGCATCCCATTGCCTCGTTACCTCTGCCCTATATCTTCCCTGCGTGTTTCTGTCTTGTTGCTAGTTCGTTTCAGTGAGTTCCTCCTGTCTCGTCCCCGCATTTAGTTCCCTTGAGTCTTTTGCTGTTGCCGTCTCCTGCCTGATTCCCGACTTCGTTTCTGCCTGCCGACTTGGACCCGTTCTACGCCATTCGCCTACCTGGTTCCCGACTCTGCCCGTCCCGACTTCCGATCCTGGATCTGCCCCTGGACTGCTTCCCCGTGTTTTTGAACACTGTCTGTCCCTGTACTACGAACTGCCTGCTGATTGAAATTAAACGCTTGGTTCCGTTTACCCGGTGGTCCGCGTTTGTGTCCGGATCTCCTATCCTGACACACAGAGGTAAGAGTATTCAGTTTGCACAGCTCACAGAACCCCTCAATAACTTTGCCAAAAACCCTAAGAATACTTTATCAAGCCTGTGTGAAAACGCAACTGTATTTCATGCAAACGTGCAACAAATACTTCCTATATATATTTCTAAGCAGGATACATAAACAGTACCATCTGCCTCTCTGTCCAGTTTACTGCAGTTGCGTAGCGCTCTTATTCAGAGTTACAGCCTTTACTTCTCATCCATTTTATACAGCTATACCTGTGGGTTGCAGGCTGTACTCCACACCAGCGTACCACACTGCATCTGATATTCTGTTTAACAGAATAAACAGCTCTAGCACAGAGAGGCAGGAGTATGAGTATTCCAAACAAATTTACTTTCAGTTGTAACAAGCAGATTTATTGGATGTACAGCAGATTAGATTTAAAAAAAAAAAAACAGGGGTCATAAACCTTTGGCTTCACGGTGATTCAGCGCATTGATAGAATGGCTCCAATATTGTCGACAACATTTCTCAATTTAGACAGTTCAAAATGATAATTATCCACAATGACATTTAGTGCAAACTGTCAAAATCACTTTTGTTCTCCATTATAATTAACAAATTCATCAGTTCATCTGGCATACTTGTACATCGAAAGGGACAACTCACACCATTTTATTGATCATATCCATGGGCTGTTACATCCCCTGGTGGATACACTGGATAAGCAGTAAAACATGAAACTTCATATCAATGTCTAGTCCAGCACAAAGTACAAAAGTTCCTGCTGTGTTTCATAGTGTCTTTCTGGTGCTACTTAAAAACATATTTCATAGAATGACTGATTGTATGCCAGGCATTTTAGCTGTCCTAAACCCTTGTCTCACTGTTTTTATTGGGATTAGTATGTCAAAAAAATTCTGCCAATGTAAACCTTCATTGGATTAACTGAATCGGGGGGACCCATCCTTGCCATAAACTCCTTTTACGCTGCAGAGTAAACTACCTTTAAGACAGCTTTGACTCACCTGTTGAGCTGCCCTCACTTCAGTGTGAAAGGGTAGCTTCAAAAGGCTAGCCAGCTTCAGTGTTCTTCTGCACAGTCCTTCACACCTCCACTGAGGACGTGCAAAGCTGCCTACAAGATGGCTTGCCTTTGGTGTGAAAAGACCAAGCAGGCAGTCGTGTGGGATGCATGTTCTCACAGATCAAATTACATGACAAGTATACTGCGTAACCATATCTGTCACTTCAGTCTTGTCTGTTGGACTGTAAAGCACCTCTGAGATTATATTCTCTCCCTGAAATACTGTGTGTGTGTGTGTGTGTGTGTGTGTGTGTGTGGTGAATGGTAGTGGTTCTGCCTTTCAATGAAGACCTTTGTTTAAACTCTTGCTATTCACCCAGTACTTACTCCAGGGAATCAAGGCAAACAACTGACAACCTGAAGCAGGAGTGTTAATGTCTGGCTCCACGGCAGGACACGAGCGCCCAGACTTCCAGACATATATTAACCAACAGACAGACAAGGCCATAGAGAAAACAAACATAGTTTCACAAACACTTGTGTTGAAATACTCAGATGAGGGGGCTTGTCTGAGTGTACAGAATGGTGTTTCCATAAGAGGAGAGCAAGTTGTTCAGCTCAGATCATTGTGCTTATGGATTAATTAATACTGATTAATTGATAGATCTTTTAAATTATTTCCTCCCAATTAAAAAAGTCAATTGATCTATCATTTCCATAATTGTATTTTTGGAGAAGTAAAGATAACTGTCACTGTTGTATGTAATATTAAATATTATGCCATGAATGAGAAATCTGACTACGTATGAATCAAACAGGGACGAATGTCTGGAATATTGTAGTTATTACTATGGTAAGATATAAATATTCCTTTGCATAACTCAATATTGATTAATTTACTGTCTTGAAATGCTGCCACCATTTTCATCTGAATCAAACATGACATGATGCGCCACAAGACACTTAAGAGTTATTCAACATTAATCCAGTAGGGGGTAAAACAGAGTGTTTTTATTTTTCATAATTGGAAGGAAAAGTAAATACAGAGCAGCTATTACACTATTCACTACACAGTTGTGTTTCACATGTTGAAGGAAAATTAAATATGACACATTAATTTTGCCATTTGGAATAAAGTGAAGTGAAATCAATTTATTTGTTAATTGCTCAATTTATTTTCAGTTGACCTCAGCAAACACATTCCTGTGCTGCATGTATAACCCAACCAGTAGCTGTGCACTACAGAGATCATGCAGAGAAAATAGTATAATGTAAATCTATTTTAAACCTTCATTCTATGGCAATTTGTATCCCCGATAAAGATACTAAAACATGCTAACTGTGTAACACATTAGATCGTTTGTGACACCTCATCATTTCGACTGGGTGTCGCAGTTAACGATGCAGAATTTGTCAGACAGCACTGCCATCGTGATGTGGATTTTCAGATTTCCCAGTTTCCACGCTGGACTTTGAGGAGCTTGTTTGCTTGTGGCCCCCTTGCGGTTGTGCGCTCACCTTCGGACCCCCTTGCCGTGAAGAGCCACTCTGCTTCGCGCCGGAGCTGGAGCCATGGTCAGGGTTATTGCCCTCCCTGGCGCCACCTGCAAGCTGCCCACTCTGTTTCAGCTTGTTTCTGTCCAGTCTTGCCTGATGCTCCAGCAGTTTGCGTTCCTCCCGAGCCATCTTGTACCCAATGTAGCTTTTCGCTACTGAAGAGAGGGTCTCGGTGAGGCTTTTCAGTACTTTCTGTTGCTCCTTCATCTGTTCCTTCTGCCTGGCCTGCTCCAACTCCCTTAAAGTCTGGATCTCCTCCCTCATGGCCTCTTCTTTGTCTCGGAATCCCTTGGCCATCAGCTGCTGCTGCTCCTGCAGTTTGCTCTCCAAGGCCTGCTCCATCTCTCTTTTAGCTTCGGCCGCCTCCTGCTCTTTCTTGGCCTTATGAAATTGTCCAGGGAAGGATATCTAAGTCATTCCTGTAGTGGCTTTCTTATAATTTATTAATGTCATAGCTTAACCCTTTCATGCATTACTTATTTTATGCTATGTAGCACGCATGTTACGTTACATGGTTCGTTATGTTTTCATTAGCATTATTAAGCTTCTCATAGTTTTCACTGCTGCATTTGCTATACTTCGTAACGTTAAATCACTGTTTCCTCAAAGGTGACGTTAGCTAGAATTTCTCCAATCTAGCGTTCTAATCACACTGGTTTGACCGTATATGCAAAAGGGCTAATCACACCGGTGTGACCATACGCGTGAAAGGGTTAACTGCTGGAGAAATGGCTTCTGGCTTCTGGCTCTGTACAATTTCACCTGTCCAGAAGCACATTTTAAACATTTGCTCATGGACTGTCATTTGTGGAAAAAAAAACAAGTTAAAATGCCAGGCCCATTCAGTTAGAATGTCAGAGTGAGTGGATAAATGGTGGAATGACTGTTTCATCCACAGGATCACTATTTTCCATTGCAGACTAACATAATTCAACTATTCAGACTACACCTGGGTTCTCCGATCATGACTCTGACATGTCCCCCTCCTAACACTAATGTGAGCTAGCAGCTTTACAACGGACTGAGATTTAAACAAAGGATAAAGGATAAAAGCTTGGTGGTACCTCAAGCTTAAGCTCCATTGGCATAAGATCAATTTTAAATGTGCTGTGGTCCTATAAACCTGTGGCTTTTTGGTTTAAGCTTGAGATCGTCTTTCACTGTGTGTCAGACAGCAGCGGAGGCAGGCTATACCTTTAACTGACGCATGGTCTCCTGGTGACACTCCTCCTGATCCTTGAGCATTTTTTCTGCCTGTTGCAGTCTTTCTGTCTCATTCCTCTTCTCTTGCTCCAGCATGGCAGTTCTCTGCTTCTCCTCTGAGACAATGGACACAACAACCCATCATAGTCTACTCTAGTGTACAGTGGAAAAAAAGTCATATCAGCCATAACCAGTAATGGTAGGGCCTGCCGGCAAAACTGTCCAAACAATAGATGGCGCTGTAGAGCACATGCAAGATTATGTGTACATACATTGCTGCACTTAGGAACTACAGGATGAAAAATTAAATGCTAAAAAGGTGAATTTATGATTATCATGATCACCAGATCTTCTTAAAAATCAATTTTAGCTTTTGGAAGGTACCGTTGAATGAATCAGCTACACTGTTCCCTTTGCACAATAAGTCTTGGTTAACACCTGCCAAAGTCTATATGTAAATCTAAAGTCAATACTTTATGTCATTAGTGTTTATTTTGATTTTACCATATTCATTATCATGTTTTTTTATTTTAAAATATTCCGGTTCCTGTGCAGGTCCTGAGATGTACAAAGTTAATGTCCTTGAACTTTATTAAAATATAAAACAACAAAAAAAACCCATTCTTGAAGAGTTGACTACACAAAAGCTGAAAAGAAAAGGGAATTCAAACATTTTTGCAAATTGTTTATTTTTCATTTTACTGGTGAATTTAACATTCAGTTCAGCCACTGACAGACAGACACTCTCAGATCCAATCAATCAATTTGTAACACTGGACACTGTTGTTGCAAAAAAAAGATTATAGAGAAGTCACATGTTTAACATTGGGGCTATTTGCTTTTTTGTAATATCTCTTATGAAAATATTTCTCGCTGCTACATGTAATAGATATTAGATGAGTATGCATGCCAACTATATTTTTGACTTCTGCTAAAGGTGTCAGGGACTGAAAATGCTTTTTAAAACCCAATTCCTTTCTTTAAAGCCTTGAATTGATAGATAGAAGAGACTGTCTGGAGTCCATGGCTAAGTAATGGCAATAAAGTGTTAGTGAAAAAGTTGCCAGAACTGGCAGAACTGCTCTTCTCTCTAAGCTCTCTGATCTCCTCATTCAAGATGTCAGCCTTCTCCTTGAATCCCTTCTCCAGCAGATCCCTCTGCTCCAGCAGCTTGCACTCTATGGCCCTCTCTGATTCTTCCCGTTGCTTCTTCATCTCCTCCTCCATTTTATCCTGCATCATCCTGAGCTTCTCTTCCTGGCTCTGACGCTCCTCTTGGAGAGTTCTCTCCATCTCCAGGCGTTTCTCCTCCGCCGCTTTTTTCTCTTGCTCCAGCAGGGCGGCTCTCTCTTTCTCCTCTGCTCCGCCCGTGGCAACGAAGGAGGGGAAAGGCAGAGAAACAGCTTTGACCTACTTTTGAAACGACTGGCGGTGTTTATGGAGAGGCCCCAATTTCTGTCTCTGGCCGCCTCGGAGAGGGCCCAGCGAAGCTAAAATATCCTGTTATTAGTACTACCCTTCCCCATCTTCACTTTGATAGCTTATCCTTTATACATAATATATTTGTTCAACTGGGCACTTACTGAAGCAAATGAAGTGCCTTGCTTAAAATTGCAATGTCAGTGCCCAACCTGCAACCCCCTGGACATAACCCTGGTTCCTGAACCACTACTCCACATTACCATCTGGCCTCAGAATTCTCTCCTTCTCTCCTCACTTTTTGTTTCAACTTACAGAGCCATTTCAGTTTCGCACTTCAGGCTGCATGAAATACTCTTCTTATTTGACCATGAAGATAAATTTTCATCAGAGAGATAAAACATTGGTGATCAGGTGAAAAAAAAAATCGGCAATCACACACTGTATTACTTGTTTGTGTATTGATTTCACAAAAATGTATACTTTTTGGAGTGACTGTAAGGCTTCCGATCTCACTTACTAACTGCAGGACTTTTATCTCTAGAGGATAAAATAGCCAGCAAAGCATAGTTACAGCCATATAAAAGTTAGGTACTTTGTATTTGTCAGAGCTGGTCTTGCCTGTTTGACAGTTAAACCCAGATTTTAAGTGACTCTGAAGATTTGTACAGATTGCACCCATTTGTTTTGTAATAGACATGAACTCTGTGACTCAACATAGTTTTTAACAACATGTCATTTACATTTCTGGTGTGGTAAGACTGGAGTTTCCACTTCTGCTCTCTGCTTTCTATTTCGACCACACGTTATAGGATGAGAACATGAATGTTTTTAAGATCCACAAAGCGTTTTGTTTTTCAGATGTTGAGACAAAAATGCTTAACTTCTCATGAGCACTTCTTAGCAAGTGCTCATCTCCTTGCATTCATTAACACAAATAAGTATAAATTCTCTAAGAATGCATGTCTGATCAAGAGTCATGAGGGAGATGAGACTCTCAATGTCCACATCACGTGGGAGTTATATGGAAAAGTAATCCAGACAGACAGTAACATGCTCAAACGGAGTAATCTGAAAACAGTAAAATACAGGCCACTCAGAGGTTTCCAAGTGCTCAGAAAAGTGTTCAGCAGGATTGCATATTTCTCGTCTGCCTCATACACTTACGTTGACTCAGGACAGAAAAGGCAAGATTACACCTCTCTTCCGTCATGGTACAGCCTAAGAGGTGACTTACCGTGAATTTTTTTCTCCTGGTCAGTGAGTTTGTTGTCAGCCTGAAGGATGGAGTTGGATTCCACGCTTTTTTCCTTCAGGAACTGTTCCAGGACTTCCTCTGCCTATAAAAAAAGCACATGCTTCAAAATGGGTACTGCTCTCTGAAAAATGTTCTTTTAGTACTGTAATTTAATTAAACAAATAAAACAATTGTAATATTCAAGATCAGGTGTCAAGATGATGCTGTACTTTTAGCATATCTTTCCTCTCTTATTTATTTAGAGATGCCTATATTAACGTTAAAATATTATCCTTTAAAATAAAGCAGCTAAAACTGATTTTTTTTGCTCAATTATACAACATTTCCACCTGTGCAATGCAATGCCCTTGCTAATATGTGGTGCTGTCATTTACTGTATTATATACTGTATAGCTCCAAGTAAGAATGAACAAACAAAATAATTCAACATTGTTTTTTTTCAACCACTTTGCGCCTGTGGTACTTACTTTGACCCCTTTGTTGGGCTGGCTGCGGAACTGGGCCACTATGTTGTCATGGTCACCACAATAGAGCTCATAGCCACCTGGCTTAGCGTAGAATCCCTGCTGAAGCTTTCCGGCCATTGGGGCAGACAGGTCTGTCAGCAGCTGCCTGCAATACCTCTCAGATGCCTCCTCATTTTCTGTGAGAAGAGCACTATAGTGCTTTGTGATAGCCTCCTGAAAACCACACAAAATCAAGCATCACTGAAAAGTTTAGACAACAAAAACAAAACATAAAAAACAACCCTGAGGATCCAGATAGGACTGATTGTTGGCAGCTAATGATTGAGCTTCATATAGCATTTGTTACATTTTAGAATACATGGATTATGTTTGTGGTTGGAACTGCATACACACACACACACACATATATATACACAAGCCATCTCTGTTTAATATGCTTCACATTTCCATCAACACCAGCTGAACTAACTAGTTGAAAGGGGTTTGAGCTTACCGCCAGGTCTTTCAAGTATTTGCCGTCCTCGTCCTTGAAGGATCGGCTCATGAACGCCTTGGTGGCCAGATTGTCCCAGTGTCTGTGCTGCTTGGATATCTCATCAATGCCCACAGGAAAAGCTAGGTCCTTCATGCCATCCTGGTACACCGTCAGGCCATCTCTCACCGCTGCCTCGTTCTCAATCTGCGCCATGGCCAGCACTGCATTCTCCAGGCACGGCACATTACCTTTGGCTATGGTCTCCACGTAGGTTTTCGCTAAGTGGCCAAGCACTGCAACCACAAAGGGATGGGAAAATGATTGTAGTAAATTAACGATGAAGCGAATCCAGTCATGACCATTTTTTAAAGAAACGTCATAAATGCTTGTTGATGCAGAAAGAAATTTTGCTTGTTTTCTTGTATGTCTTGTGTGTGTGTGTGTAATAAACGTTTTAAATGGTGTTCAATAAAGAAGTCCCATGACCAAAAACACAACAACAAAAAACCCTTTTCAGAATGCTGAAACTTCTGTTGTTTTTTCTTTCATGTACTTTACACCAGTGTTTCTCAATCCTGCTCCTGGTGGCCCACTGTCTTGCATATCTTCTATCTATCCTTGCTGCTTGATTAAATCGGGTGTGCTCAGCTAATCAATAGTGCCACTGATGAGTTCAGTCAGGTAGGTAGAGCAAGGATAGATAGAAGATATGCAGGACAGTGGGCCACCAGGAGCAGGACTGAGAAACACTGCTTTACACACATAAAGCAACAGTACAGCTTAAGGACAGAGACAGAGGACTCACTCCTTCCAGTGACTGGGAGCCCTCCTTTGACTGTCTTCACGGAGCTCTCCTCAAAGATGTAGCGGCAGAAGCTGGAGGTGACATTGAGAAACGCGGGATTCAGGTCGCGCTCATCCATGGACTCCAGACGTGGCATGTTCTCCGAAGAGGCGGGAGTCACAAACACAAAGCACCGTCTTGATGGGAAATAGTTGCGGATACATTCCCGGGGGAGGTTGTAGTTCAGTGTCTTCCTGTCCTTACCTATGGAACAAGAAATTAAAAAAAAAAAAAATTAAAGCATTAATCGGTCTGTCTGCTCCTATTCACTGTCCAGTAACCCCATCCTTACACAATGGCATTATGAAATACTGCATTGGTTTCAATGGCATAAGCTCTTCTCTAAGCTACCATCAACATCCGCTTCAGTTTCTCTTACTTCACAGTTCTATACTGTACATAGTATGTTACCTTTCCTGAGAGACAGTGCATGTTCCAGGTATTGGTCCTCATTAACCTTCCTCCCATCAAGCTCCAGCTCCAGAGTGAAGTCCCGAACTGCCCACACAAAACTGGGGAAGAACTGCACAAACTGGGCATCTGCTCCATCTTCAATCTCCTCAGCAGAAGCACTACTAGAGGACTTGACCTTGATCCGTTCTGTCAACTCAGTGACATATCTGCAGAAGTTAAGGAGGTATAACTATGCTCTGACTACCCCTATCATATCAATAGAGTGTAAAGAGCAAGACTGATTCTTCACTTGCCAAATGCCAGAAGCCTGAATATTTGAGATTGTCAAAATTGAATGAATAATTAAAACAAGCATAAAGTTATGGTAAGCAGTCTGCTTGTTTTTCATCTTAATTTGACCTGGAATTGTTCTGTAATGGGCTAGGCATCCAGGGAACTCAGACATGCTCAAAACCAATAAGCTATTCCAGTTAATAAGTAGCTTCTTACATCAACTTCACCCTCTCTAACTTCAAACTACAGTATACTAAATAGCATTCATAAGAGAGTGCGTTATCTGTTCACTGGTCCCTTATCGGCGACAGACTATTGACAAAAGGATACTGAAGATTTTCCAAAGCTTGGTTGTCAATAGTCCCTCGGCTGTTGTAGACCAGAGTGCTGCTCAGAAGGATGGCCAGAGAGAAGATCCAAGCGTCGTTTGTCTGATCACCCTGAAAATACATTAAATGCAATGTGATATTGGTGTGGGACTTGGTAATCAGCAACCCTAATTATTTTTTATGTAATATAAAGTGGTGGACACAGAAGATAAGTAAAAAAATTCCAGAAAGTAAAGCACGACCTAGTCAAAATCTGGCTGACCTTCATGTTGTGCATACCGGAGTCTATTATTTTATTTGTTTTATGTTTTTTCCAAGACATAAAAGACATGTATTTAGGCTTCATATAGATGTATAGACTAATAAGTACTATGAAAATCTCTTTATAACATAAATTTATAACATAAATTATAACATAAATTTAAAGATAGCTGTAATGTAGTTGAACCATGTTATCTGTAAATTTTTTTTTCAGTTTTAATATGGGTCGCTCATTCTGAGCACATAGCTCACTTTGTCAGATTGGTATGACTGTCTGAGCTACTGGGTGGCCCAACCTGAGAAGGGAGCTCATATCTTCAAAACACCAGCACTCTGTAACCCTTAGACTGAGATCACAGGTATCATAGGCTGACACAGTTCCCTATCCAAAGTTCACATACAACCATATTATGCCAGCCATGATTTCTTTCACTGAATCCAACACAGACTGAAGACTCACCTCTTCAGACTACATCTCAGTTCCACCTCAATCCTTGCCCCATTACACTTGCTACTTGTAGTACTTACTATTTATTTTACATGTAGTATTGACATGTGTTTTGGATTATGTGATCTAGTGAATTAAAATGTTTGCATGAACAATCTGTTACTTTTTTACCAATCTTGGAGAAATCATCAAATCGGGTAAGAACATAACAGAATGTTTATTTGAAATGAGTCATATTTGCCTATTTCTAATTACTGTATTTGTACCTATATATGTACAGTACATGTACGAATACAATACTGAAAATTATATTTGTACAGAAAACAGTGAATCCCTCACCTTCTCCACATCACCCAGACCCTCAGTGTCCAGCAGCACCAGAGTGTGGCCTGGTTTGGTGGGATGAGGCAAGGCCCACATCCAGATTCCCTTGGTCTTTGACTGGATGGTGGCTCCCAGGGCAAACCCTAAAGAAAAAACAAAGTAACATTACATTGCATTCATTTAGCAGATGCTCTTATCCAGGGCGACTTCCAGCACAATAGAACAGAAGGACAGATTCCGTTCAGATTGTATGAGCAAGTGTCAGGCCAGGCTAACAACACTCCCACACCAGTGAGTGTGAGCATAACACTGTTCAAGCCCTACCACGAGTTAACTTGTGCAACCTGACTAGAAAAGGGAAGCCAAGTATACTACCATATATCAATCACTATATCACAGAATCCACAGAAAAAAAAAAAAGTTTCATAAAGAGTACTGAAAAGAAAGTCCAACTGAAAAAAAAAGTCCTAAAAATCAAACAAGGTTTTGTTTTAATAGAATGCGTGTTTTTGCAAAAAAAAAAAAAAAAAAAAAGAAAGTCTCACCATTCTTCTTCCCAGCCAGCTTGTTCATGAGGTAGGATTTTCCAGTGCGGTACAGCCCTACCACAGCCACCACCACCACTGGCTGGCTGAGTCCCATGAGGAAGCTGATTGCATCCTGGTCCACCTGAAGCTTCCCGTTTGTGTTTTCGATCAGACACACTGGAGATTCCATCAAGGCCATGACTGCTTTCACAACTCTGCAGTTTTAGAGAAATGACACCTAACCATTGTTAACCACGTACTTGTCAGTTTAAGTATCACCGTCTTTGATAACGAAAAACAACGTGAGGCCTCTAATCCCGTGTTTCCCAACCCTGCTCCTGGAGGCACACTGTCCTGCATATCTTCTATGTATCCTTCCTGCTTGACTAAATCAGGTGTGCTCAGCTAATCAAAAGTGCCACTGATGAGTTCAGTCAGGTAGGTAGAGCAGGGATAGATAGAAGATATGCAGGACGGTGTGCCCTCAGGAGCAGGGTTGGGAAACGCTGCTCTAATCTACTCATCATTTAATTTGTCTTAAACTCTGAGTGATGAATATAGGTAATTCTTAACTAATGGCCGTTCTTAACTGCCGGTTTACATTTAGTTCAAACACAGACAAGCGTGATAACTGAGTAGGTTTAACAAAGAAACAGTTAAAATTATTACATCAAGTCAAAACATTTGTGGATCGATGAAAGAGTGCTTTGAATCTCACAAACCGTCAAACAAATTAACCTGCTCAAGGACGGTGAATCAACAACAGAAACAGCGCATGGAAATAATACCTAAAGTATATGCATTATATAACTTTTATCGTGCTCTGCATAAGTAATATATCACAACATGTTACTGCATACTACATACACACTCCATGTTATATGTTGTTTGTTTTGCCACATATTTGCGAGCCTGGAAATGTGCACGACGTGTTCATGTGTAGACGCTTTTCCTTGGACATGCCATTGATTGAACTAAATTTTGAAAATTAAAACAACTTTTAATCGGTGTGACGCGGAAACAGGAAACTGAAAATAGCGAGCTCCATTGCGTTGTCCGCATTGGAAAAAAAACAAGGTAAGTTCACAGATTTTATCTGACATTCTCTCGTATAAAGAAACACAACTGTGTAATCAACTGCTTCTTACCAAAATGCATGAATCTGCAAGTACTGTTTCACTGATATGATTACCTACGATAGTTCCGGAACAAGCGATTGTTGTGCTGGTGGACGACAATTTGCTTATCATATAATATAATATAATATTAACATTCTTCCGAAGTAGCCGCATGTCGAAAAGACGTTTTTTCCCTCTTAGGCCAAATCGTAAGCATTATTTTATCGGATAATTGTTGAATATGGCAGCAGAGTACTGCGTAGTCATCGCACACAGTCAGATTGCTTGAAACGGCACAAATATCGTCTTAATTTTTAACTCACCCGTGAAAACGTAATCCTAATACTGAATCCTAGTCCGAATCCTAATACCACCGTCGAGCAGATCTTTTAGGAACTTTACCCGCAACTGTTTGTTGCTTCGTGTTTCTTAAAACGGAGACAATAATTGCGAAAGTGAAAGCTAAAGTCATCTGAGACAGAACACGCCCGTGGACCTCACCGCTTTGTCTTTACTGCACATAGTTCACCTCGCTCCAGCAGTGGAGAGACGTGTCAAAACCAGTTCCACAATGTAAATAAAAGCATTAAAATCTTTCTCATTGTGAAACGTTTTGATAGTAAACAATATAAAAACAAGACACTGATTTTACTTAATTTGGTTTTTGAAACGGTTTGAATCTGTGCAATAGTAGGCTAATGTCGCAGTATAATATCACCTGCTAATACATTTTTACGATATTGCCACTCCTGAAAAGTGCGAATACTTGGAAATGTCGTTGTATGCAAACATCTCGCCTCGGTCTAACTAAGGACAAATTGTACATAAAACGCTGTCTATTGTGACACTTAATGCCATGAAGAACGCTATACAATTTGTTCAGTGCCTATAACGTACTTATTTGACATCTTTAAGGAGGTACAACTGCATTCCATGTTTTAGTGGGCTCTCGCACCAAATGTTTAAAATAAGGATGGTCAAGATAGTGTTAACGGCTAAACTGACAGTTAAAATAGGCCTATGTTTGAAATGGTGACGCTGGGTGCGCTGGCCGCGCTACACAGCAAGGGGGAGTTTACAAGCGTAGCCGAGTGGCTTTCCGGGAAATCAGGGCTCTTCTTCTAACGCAGGTTCTTGTACACGTGCCGTGTAGCGCACACTGGACATTATGTGGGTTTCATGAAAGCACGCACACACAGACACACAAGCCTGTGCTTTCATACTTTTATGACGCGTCTGTTAAAACGCGTCATGACGAATCTTTTTTTTCTTTACTCATCATGCTTATTGTGAAGACTTTGTGAAATTTTACCCTGAGCTGATTTAGGATCAGTTGACAGCCACCACAAGCATCCGGTTAGAGATGACAAGACTCCAGATGTCTAAGAACAACTTTAATCTTCACCACTACCAGTTACGCACTGACACAATCAATATCTTATATTATTTACATATAAGATAAGATATTGCAATTACGTAATTCTTTGGCATATTTTCATCTCATCAGGACAAAATACACCACAAAGTACAGTCTGATACAGTAATATATTTAAGAGGATATATATAGCCATCGACACGGTCTAATATTCTTTCCTTACATAGTATAACTAAATAGTCGTTTACTCTGCCACGTGAATACAGCTAGCCTCCAAGCAGAATGGATTTAGATGTGAGTCACATTTTAAAAAAAAAGCCGTGGATTATAGGTGCATTCTTTCGGTTTCGAAGCGAGCAATTTCCAGCTTTCGCTTTCAGTGCCCATTCTTCGTTCGCGACAGAAATAATTTGATAGCCAGAAAACAGTCGTAGGAAGCAGACTCCAGACCGCCAGTCCGAATTTCACGGTAGGACATGCAACTTTATCTCATTGAACGTGTATTGCTATATTGCGAATTTTTACTGCTGTATTTGTTTTACAGGCTTCGTAAATCAAGTAAGTAATAAAATACGGTCTCTGAGAAATGGACGAGGTACAACATCCTGCAGAATGTTATTTTGAAATGTACTTAACACAGGATATGGTGTGTACTGCCTTGTGCCTTTTGTAAGTAAGTGCAAAATCTGTCCAAATCTGTGTTACCAGAGCTGTAGGCTATACTTTTAACTGCTTCTTCTTGCAATAAAGAAAATCTTGATAAGAACTTAGTGTGTGCTTCTTCGGCGAGGGTGAACCTGCTCATTCGTATAGGCATTACATTAAGAGCAAGGAACATTTCTCAAAATGTTTAATGTGCGAACTCAAATCACAGAAATATGTCCGTGTGTAAAGTGTGGAGTTTATTTTTTTCCACAATGTGTGTATTCGCAGCGTCACGATGAGCGGGGCAGTGCCAATGGCCGAGCCAGTTTGCCTGATCGAAAACGACAAGGAGGGGAACCTGCGCGTCCTCCCGCAAGCTATCGAGATCTTGAAGCGGATCGATCAACATGTTGTGGTGGTGGCAATAGTCGGGCTGTACCGCACTGGAAAATCCTACCTCATGAACAAGCTGGCTGGTAGGACAAAGGGTGAGGCTGTCTTTTCCTGTTTGACATGTTGAACCCTTTGTGCTCTGTAGTACTTTTGTAAGAGTGCACAAGTTAACTTATGGTAGGGCTTGAATAGCATTATGCTCACACTCACCGGTCTGGGAGTGTTGTGAGTCTGGTCTGACACTGTTGCTCGTTTAAATTGAATGGACACACTTATGTTCTATTGTGATACAAGTCGCCCTGGTTAAGAGCGTCTGCTAAATGCACGTAATGTAATGTAAAGTTTATGCATATTAATTTCTGTATTCTGTCATACCGTTTGGTTTTCTTGTTCTATTTGCTGCTGTCCTTAACTCTGATTTTACCCGCTTAAGGATTTGCCCTGGGGTCCACCATCCAGTCAAAGACCAAGGGCATCTGGATGTGGTGTGTGCCTCACCCAACCAGAGCAGGCCACACTCTAGTGCTGCTGGACACTGAGGGGCTCGGAGACGTGGAGAAGGTGGGAAATTAACTGTTTTCTCTCGATCTTGAACAGACATTTTAAAATCATATATTTTTTTATCCATTACAGTGTGTCTACTCACGTTATGTATTTTCTCATTGAGTACCAAGATAAGTAAGAATATAATAGAATGCTTATTCGAATGTTTCATTTAACGGGTGCACTGTCTTCATTTGAATGAATATTCCCTCATTCACTTGACATAATCAAAATATATGTACACTTCAGCAAATGTGATCTGTTTCTTCTAATTATGCTAGGAATCTCCACAGAATACATCTGAAATGCATTCTCTTTTGTTTTAATTACATTGTTTGAAAAGCAGAGAGCACAATAAATAAGTAAACGTTTTTGATAGTCAATACTTCATGGTTTGCGCTGTGAAAAGCCCAGACTGATTGTGTCCTTATAATCACACAAGCATAGTAACATTACTTACACTACTTATAGTCAATAAAATTCAACATGAATTACAATTACAATGTTGCTCCCACACATGCACAGAAGTTGGCGTGGGTGTAGTCAGTCAAAAATACCTGTGTAATTTCATGTATTTCATGCAGTCAGATCTCAGCAGTTTATGATGTAAGGGTGCGGCCGTGTTAGATAACCTCATTTTGCTTCATATTATTCATTGTGTTAACACTGTATTTCTCAGCCCCTGTGTTTCATTTCCCAGCGCATTGCAGTTCTTGTGTTTTGACACATCTGGCACCGTGTCTGTGTTTAAACTCCAGCTGCAGGTGTTCTGCCTTCTACATAAACATCTATAAGTGTTGGTGGTAGGAAGAAACAGTGGAAACATTGTTCCAGCATGCACAGATACATGCTTTAGCCAATGAAGCTCACCCTTCCGGCTGGTGATAGCATTCGTCTGTTTATAATCAATGGCTGCTTGTGTTATCAGCTGAAGGAACCTTCCATTCAGACAGGTGACAGCAGGCCCAGCGCTATTGGGGTGCCCAGGGGTGCATTGCATCCCCAGACGGACCTCAGTGCACCCCCAGTTGTGTCCTTATATCCTGATGTCTAAATTGTATTTATGACTTTTTGTCCATTCCTGTCGATTGCAATTGCACCCCTCTGTATTTTCTTCTGGCGCCGAGCTTGGACGACAGGTTGGTTTCAGTTGAAGATTCTATGAAAAGATGTATGAAATCCATTGTTTTTTGTGTACCCAGGGAGATGAGAAAAATGACAACTGGATATTCTCCCTGGCGGTCCTCCTTAGCAGCACACTGGTGTATAACAGCGTCGGGACCATCGACAATGATGCTTTACAACGGCTTCAGTATCCTTTAAAACAAGGACTTCCTCCCCCCAGCTTTTGGTGGTAGACATTCACATTTATTTGTTTAGTAGACGCTTTTATCAGCTAGACGTCTCATGAGTGATATGTGATACTGTTGCAGCTTCCATGTTAATGGAGAATAGGTGTATAAGTACAGAGCATTAATGCAAATAAAATTGGTAAATTGTAACAGAAAAATGTGGCAGATTTGTGGATGGTTTATTGAAAAAAATAGTAGATAAAAAATTAGTAGATACTGAAATAATAATGAATTTAGAAAAAAACTAAAATGGTTCCCAAAAAAAGGTCAGACCTATAGAAGCTGTAAGTACAAGCACCTGGTTTAAGTGAGGGTAAAGTGTATTCTAATTAATTTCAATTACGTAATTCATTGGCATATTTTCATCTCAGCGGGACAAAACAGCCTGATACACCACAAAGTACAATCTGATACAGTAGCATATTTAAGAGGATCTAGCCATTTACATGGTCTAATATTCTTTCCTTACATAGTATAACTATATAGTTGTTTACCCTGCCACGTGAATACAGCTAGCCTCCAAGCAGAATGGACTTAGATGTGAGTCATATTAAAAAAATTCTTTCGGTTTCAGTGAGCAATGTTACAGCTTTCGCTTTCAGTACCCATTCTTTGTTAGCGCGTATGTCCCTGAACGGTGCCATCTTAAGCTATGTGACGGAACTGACAGAGCACATAAAGGTGAAAGCACAGACCGGGGATGAGGACGAGTCCACCGAGTTCATGCGGTTCTTCCCGTCTTTCGTCTGGACGGTCCGAGATTTCACCCTACAGCTTGAGCTTGATGGAAAGCCGATCACGGCTGACCAGTACCTGGACAACGCTCTGAAGCTGAAACCTGGTGAGGGTGATTGCACAGAAAACTATTGTCAGATAGAAGAAATCATGTTTAAACAGCCATACAAATATGTACCAGTGTGAAATGCCTGAGTGGTCTATTGCATAAATTTCCATTATTTGTTCTGATTTATGTACACATGCTGAGTAAAGACAATTACAGTGTCTGTGCTGTTTGTGAGATACAGCATACTAGAAGACAGTCCAGTTGGCCAGGGTTGTATTGCTTACCTTGATTAACTTTGTCTTTACTTTGAGTTTTTGTTGAGGAATTTGTGTGGCTTGGTTTAGATAAATAAATGTCAGAACATTCATTATCACAGTTAGGATCAGTTAGCAGTCCTCTGAAAATCAGGTAAAAGAATGAGCTGGAAAATACCTCTACATCTCCAGTTGTGAGAGAAGATAACATGAAGGTTGTTGCTATAAAACAAGCATTGACTTGATGCACAGGGAAAAAACATCTTCATGGAGCAGCCAAACCGTGCACAATATCCTTTCTTCTGCTAGGCAACTTATATTTGTGGTCCATTATGGAAACTTTCATAAGGGCTCTAGTTTGTTGGTGAGGGACAGCAGGCTTTCATAGATGATATGGGATGGCCTTGCTCACAAAACAGAATCACATGTACGGTCATATGTTTTTGTATCTCAAGCATTTTGGAGCAGAAACTACTTTATCTCTTGTTAATAAAGTCTTCACTAGAAGAAGCTGCATTAAAATATTCTTCTACGCACTACCCAGCCTCTCCTTAGGGACTTTAGCTTTTTTTTCCCCTGAAAGACCTTTCATTTTACAAGTCTGACGAAAAATATCATCTGTCTGCAGGTGTCTTTAGTGAATTTAAAACAATATAGTCCACTCTAAAATATAAACTAACTATAAACTAAATCCAAACTAAATGGTTCTTTTAATTAAAACAGGTCATGGAAAGCAAGCGATGGAGTACAACCTGCCTCGTAACTGCCTGCGGAACTACTTCCCCAGCCGAAAGTGCTTTGTGTTCGATCGCCCCGCGAGTGCAGAGAAGATGAGACGCATGGATGAGCTGACTGATGCGGACTTGGAGCCCTCCTTCGTCAGTCGAGCCAAGGAGTTCTGCAGTTATGTCTTCAACAACACCAGCGTCAAGTCCATGAAAGGAGGCTTCAGTGTGACCGGGCGAAGTGAGTACAGGTCACCGCCCCGCTCACCGTATTTTGCCAATACATGTTGTGAGAGTTTTAAAAAACAGCATTCTTAGAAACCACACATTAACAAATTGATGTATTGAGTTTGTCAGATCCACCCTGCAGAAGTCAGTCAAGCATGCACCTGATATTAGTTCACCTTGGATATCTTACCCTCATCTTGTAAATATGGAAATCATTAAATAATAAACTATTATGGGAGATATTATTTAGTGCTGGGGTCTGTGAATAACGCATTGCTCAATCTTTGCTTATTACTCCTACCTTAAAAACAGGTCTGACTGAGAGCTGACTGAGAGCTATGCAACACCATGTTGTTTAGACCTAACAGAAAAAAAAAATCAGTGAAAACAAAACAAACCCTGCTTAAACTTTTTTAGTCAAAGATTAGGATGAAGCACATTGCAGCCAAATAAAATGGAAGCCACTTCGCATTTTATGTGCTGAATCGGTGTGAATGACTGGAAACATCAGGGAATCATGTCACTCTGTGAAAAAATGAGCTTGCCAAACTCCATGTTTTGCAGTGCTAGGGGGCCTGGCGGAGGCTTATGTGGACGCAATCCGTAGCGGCCAGATCCCCTGCCTGGATAATGCCGTCCTGGCTCTGGCCACGATCGAGAACTCCAATGCTGTGGCTCAGGCTGTAGCGTGCTACAAACAGCGCATGGCCGAGTGGGTGGTCTTCCCAACCGAGACGCAGGATGAGCTGTCACAGATACACGGCTCCACAGAGAAGGAGGCGGTCAAGGTCTTTATGGACCTCTCCTTCAAGGACGAGGATCAGAAGTACCAAATCGAGCTAATGGTAGAGGCGTACAAGCAGTTCACCCTAAATGCATACTCAGATATATATATATACATATGTGTGTGTGTGTGTGTGTATATATATATATATATATATATATATATTTATATATATATATATATATATATATATATAAGTACCAGCTCTAAATGGCTGTGTTAATGCTGTCATTGCTTTAGCATTTTAGCATTTTAAATTACATTACATTGCAGTATCATTTAGCAGATGCTCTTATCCAGAGTGACTTAGCTATATTTTTTTCCCATATATAAATCCAGATATTTACTGAGGCAGTTGTGGGTTGTGTACCTTGCCCAAGGGTAAAACAACAATGCCCCAGCAGGGAATTGAACCAGCAAGCTTTCAATTACAAGCCCTTACCACTACACCACACTTTCTCAAAGTTAATGACAAAATTCATAGTGGGTGGATTGTATCTGGGCTATAGCCTGTAGTCCATTCCTGTGTCGTCCTGATCTTGTTCCTTCTCCTCTTTTTTTAAGAAACAACTGCAATCAGAGTATGAGGTGATCTGCAGCAAGAATGCAGCAGAATCTAAGAAGGCTTGTGCGTCTATCATCAAACGCATATTCAGGTCCCTGGAGGAAAACTTGGCATCTGGGCTTTACATGTCAGCTGGAGGACACCAGGAGTACCGCAAGGAATTAAAAAACTTGATCTCTAAATACAGATCAGAGCCTGGTAAAGGAATTAAGGTATGGTGGATTGGGGAGCTGGGGTTAATTTTGCATAAATTTGTGTGGATGTACCTGAACAGTTGTGCACTTTAACTAGAGTGGGACTGCAATATCCCTCTGTCTGGTACACATCTTCTGTGACTGAGATGTGGTGGCTTGGAATGTCATGCTACCTGTTCATATTTACTTTTACATTTAGACATTTAGCAGACTCTCTTACTCTCGGTGGAGAGTGGTTAGGAGTGGTGTGACATGAGAGTATTTTGGTTGGCTATACAGTATGTGTGTCTCTTTATTGTCTGTGCAATTCGGTTACAGGATGAGGAGGCTTTGAAGGAGTTCCTGGATGGGAAAGAGCCTATAGGGGAAGCCATACTAGCTGCTGACCATTCCCTCTCTGAAGCTGAACGGAGGATGGAAGGTAATGCCTCAAAAGCTTCACACAACGATTTCTCATGCTAAATATGACATGCTAACTATAGCTCTGACCACACACGCTGTTTGTAAACAAAATTCAGTTTCCAGCAGTTTGGATGAAAATTGATAAAAGCGTTCATGTCATTCTGCGTGTTCATCGGTTATAATCTTTTCACGTTTAGCTAGTGCGAGATACATGGATCTTTGCCCGGTGACCCATCTCCGGGGAAACTGAAGTAAGCGTTGTCTTTCTCTGCAGTGGAGAGGGCGAGAAATGAGGCCATGGAGCAAGAGAGACGTGCTGCCATGGAGCAGACGCAGATCTACCAGAAGCAGTTGATGGATCAGGAGCAGCTGTACAGAGACAACATGGAGCAGCTGATGAATAAAATGGAGGAGGACAGGAGAAATGCTGCGAAGGAGTACGAGACAGTCCTGTCAGCCAAACTGGAGGTACGCTCCCGGCTGGTGATTATGCGCTCGCAGAACTTAATTGCCAACCCCTAAAAAGGAGCAGGTTCAGTTCATGGTGATTTTGCAGGTCCTTAGTAGATATATGGCAATATGACGTACCCGGCAGTGTAGCATAGTGGCAAGAAGCAGCGCTTGTAACGGAAAGGTTGCTGGTTCGATTCCCCACTGGGGCACTGCTGCTGTACCCTTGGGCAAGGTACTCAACCCAGAATTGCCTCAGTAAAGCTCCAGCTGTATAAATGGATAGCATTGTAAAAATTGTAAAAAAAAAAAAATTAGACAACTACAAAGATTACACCTGGTTCATACATTCAGTGGCAACACAGCACAGACTGGATAGGCTAAGAGTGAGTTCTTCACAGGCTTCCAAGTTGAGATTTTCGAGTGTGAAGGAGGCATTTTATGTTTGTCATTTCAGGAACAGAAGAGCCTTTACCAAGAAGGCTTTGAGAAGAGGGCTAAACTCATGCAAGAAGAGATTGACTCCCTTAGGCGGGAGAGGGAAGATAATGATAAGCGTGGATCCTCTTCATTCCTTTCCAACATCTTGGAAACGGCAGGAAATGCAGCTGCAATGTTTTTGCCAGGGATCATCCCGAAAATTGGCGGGATAGCTGTCTCATGCCTGGGAAGACTTTTTAGAAAATAATGATAAGGTCTCAGAAAAGTGCAGACCACACCACTGACCCCTTTGCTTATAGTAGCATTATAGTAGCTAGCTTACAGTTAATACTAGTGGCCATATAGCCATAAGCATGGTTGTCATTTGGGTATCCCATAGTTAAATCATAAATTATCCAAAACATGAGCCTAGATAGCTAGCTGGCTCACTAGGTAAATAAAATGCAAATTATTTGGCTGATTGGACAACTTTTTTTTGCTTTTGGTAGCTAGCCAGCTAGCTGTCTAGTTTCCATTTTTTCTCAAAAAAACTGGTTAAGAACTTGCCAGCTTGCTAAATACCTCTGACCCTAAATAGGCTGAAAACCAGGAACTGGCTAGAAGCTAGTAACAACTTTTACTTGATCAAGTATTGTCTTTTAGTGATGGCACATCGTCTGAATGGATTGTTCATCACTTCAGTGTCTGCTAGATTCACCTATTGATGTCCGTGCAGCTTTATTTTCCATTCAGTTTGGCTGTCGGTGGCGTGTCCTCTAACCTTTTTTCTTCCTTTTACCAGAACAGCACCGTAAACAGTTGTACACCTTACATACAATAGGAGTAGGGAGTATGACAAGCCAGATATAGACACTGATGTCAGAGGGGCATGCTAATGGCCATTTGCTGACGTTTATTAAATGATAGTAGCATGCTTTGCAATCTTTTTGTGTGATTAGTAATACTTCACTTACATTTATACCGTCAAGATTGAAATTAGTCATATCATACTGTTGCTTAGATCCTCTTTCGTTCATTAAGACTTTCTTTCTTGTCAAAATTCAGCTGCATAAAATGTTATGAAAATCTTGTGAAATCTGCAAAAAATGGGTCCTTCACTCAAATTACCATGTTCAACTGAACAGAGTGCCGTCAGCATTGCAGTGGAAGTTAATTGCATACTTATGAATGAAATGGCCAGGAGGGAGCAGAAGCGGACAAAATTGGGCCCAAAATTAAACTCTGGGGTTGCTACAGCTAAATTTGGCTCAGGAGGGATGAAACATTACCTTTTGCAACTGACCAGCAGCATGACTGAGACTGTACTCATACCCTGCCAAAGGTGCAGAATGTAGTTCTCAACTGCCATTACCCTAACATGTTACCAGCCTCAATGCTACATTTACTACCTCTCTCATCAAAGACAAACATGTAAAACATGTAAAACTTGAGACGTTTCTTTACCTCATAGCTCATTTTCAGTCCACCCAATTCAGAGGAATTGCATACCTCTATCCATGTCCTTGTCTCCTCAACACATAATTATGGCAAAGCTCTTCTTGTACGAATCCCAGCCTTCAATGTTGCAACAAAGCATTACTAAAATCATCTTGAAAATTGAGGAGCATGAGCCCACAGGAGATAGATCCCATGAGCAACCCCACTTTGGAGCTATAGGTCTATATCTGTGAATGTCTCCCAAAACATCTGAGATGGAACCTACCTGCCTATGATGAAGATTAAGATGATGATGATTATTATTGTTATTATTATTATTATTATTATTATTATTATTATTATGTCAGATACAGAATCACCAGCTGAGCTAAATATGATCTCCCTGACATGTAGAATCAAAAAAAGTTGGATACATAACCAGATGGGCCCACTTAGTCCCTCTGATACCTTGATAAATTTCAGCAATAAGCAGCAAACAGCATTAAGAATTAGAGAATTATGCTCATTAATGAATCACTTGTTAATCAATCAGGGCAGTTTCCGTACTATGATTTTGTTTAAGCCAAGTTTTCTGAAAATAAAATATTTTTCTTAGAAATGTACTTATTTGTCCAAAGGCTGTTTTCACAAAAAAATACATTCTTTGAAAGATTCTGAAAGAAAGGCCCTGAAAGGAAGTGGCCTTACTGGTTCTACTACTGCGATGTCAGCCATTTACACAAAGGAGGAAGTCATTGCACAAGTTACCTTCAGTGTGGAGTTGTAGGAATTCAATAAAGTATTTTGCCCCATGGTCATAGAATAACCTCCAAAATATTCAGAAAAACGTTAGTTTTGACAACAACTCCATACAGCAAGTCCAGTGAAAAGAAAAGTGCATGTACCTTTAGGTTTCGACATGAAACTTTCAATTGTATGCTGTTGTGTTGCTACTGATTTAATCTATGATTGTTGCCATTAATTTAAATGCTGTTCTGTTTTGTAACACATAAACTGCCCTCTTAGAAAAGACTCCTTTGCGAAAGTAGTACTTCTGTCTCAGTGGGACTCCCTGTTAAAATAAAGTTTAAATTTAAAAAGTGAGCAAGAAGCAGATTTTGTCTGAATTCCTCTTTCCAGCACTTTTCAAATCAACAGCACTTATAAAAGCAAAAGATTTCATTTACCCATATCATCATGCTTTTGAATATAATATTTGACATAATATTCCACATGAAGTACAATGTTCATGATCCATATAAACATAGTAAATACCAAAGCACTCACTTTATGAACTTTGAAATTGTACCCTTACTGCAAATGTAATTTATTATTGTCTGGCAATAATAACATTCATTCACTGGACTAGTTCATTTGGAGAAAAATGTGTGGACGCGATTGAAAGCTACACAGACCTCAGAGAAAGAGGACTGTTTCCCCTGCACTTGGAAGTAATCACAGGATATGTTTTTCGTTTTGCATTTTTCCAAGGACAACAGTCAGGCAGTCTATACATCTAACCAGAACATTTAATATATGATGGTTTAGTACACTGCAGACGGGGAAGAACCCCAAAGACATACAACACACATACATTTGACAATGATTTGACATAGGTCAATGACTATGATAGACACAAAACAATCACTGTGAGCACTAAGCAAAATCACACAGAGGTAAGAGTATTCAGTTTGCACAGCTCACAGAACCCCTCAATAACTTTGCCAAAAGCCCTAAGACTATTTTATCAAGCTTGTGTGAAAACGCAACTGTATTTCACGCAAACGTGCAACAAATACTTCCTATATATATTTCTAAGCATGATACATAAACAGTACCATCTGCCTCTCTGTCCAGTTTACTGCAGTTGCGTAGCGCTCTCAGAGTTACAGCCTTCACTTCTCATCCATTTTATACAGCTATACCTGTGGGTTGCAGGCCGTACTCCACACCAGCGTACCACACTGCATCTGATATTCTGTTTAACAGAATAAACAGCTCTAGCACAGAGAGGCAGGAGTATGAGTATTCCAAAAAAATTTACTTTCAGTTGTAACAAGCAGATTTATTGGATGTACAGCAGATTAGATTTAAAAAAAAAAAAAAAAAACAGGGGTCATAAACCTTTGGCTTCACGGTGATTCAGCGCATTGATAGAATGGCTCCAATATTGTCGACAACATTTCTCAATTTAGACAGTTCAAAATGATAATTATCCACAATGACATTTAGTGCAAACTGTCAAAATCACTTTTGTTCTCCATTATAATTAAAAAATTCATCAGTTCATCTGGCATACTTGTACATCGAAAGGGACAACTCACACCATTTTATTGATCATATCCATGTGCTGTTACATCCCTTGGTGGATACACTGGATAAGCAGTAAAACATGAAACTTCATATCAATGTCTAGTCCAGCACAAAGTACAAAAGTTCCTGCTGTGTTTCATAGTGTCTTTCTGGTGCTACTTAAAAACATATTTCATAGAATGACTGATTGTATGCCAGGCATTTTAGCTGTCCTAAACACTTGTCTCACTGTTTTTATTGGGATTAGTATGTCAAAAAAATTTTCTGCCAATGTAAACCTTCATTGGATTAACTGAATCGGGGGGACCCATCCTTGCCATAAACTCCTTTTACGCTGCAGAGTAAACTACCTTTAAGACAGCTTTGACTCACCTGTTGAGCTGCCCTCACTTCAGTGTGAAAGGGTAGCTTCAAAAGGCTAGCCAGCTTCACACAGTGTTCTTCTGCACAGTCCTTCACACCTCCTCTGAGGACGTGCAAAGCTGCCTACAAGATGGCTTGCCTTTGGTGTGAAAAGACCAAGCAGGCAGTAGTGTGGGATGTATGTTCTCACAGATCAAATTACATGACAAGTATACTGCTTAACCATATCTGTCACTTCAGTCTTGTCTGTTGGACTGTAAAGCACCTCTGAGATTATATTCTCTCCCTGAAATACTGTATACATATGTTTAATTTTTTGCACTCAAAACTGAGAGAAAACTGCAAGACTCCCTCGACAGCTAACTGTTGTTTGTTTGGTGCAAATTTCATGAGACAAACTGCGCACAGTATCTTGCCATCTCAAGACGATCATTACTGAAAAACGTAACCTTACATATGGATAAAATCTCTGCTATAATTTCTTTCATTTCCGTTGCGTGCCCATTTACTTCCAGCTCAAACAACAAACAACAAAATCACAGCATGCTTCTGTGCGAGAACGTCAGCATGGCCAAATGCAGCTCATTCACAGGTGAAAACCGTTATATTATTACTTCTACATATCATTATGACATCTCTATTTTTCTGTAATGTGATAATATATTAAAGGTTTAACTTAAAAGAGGGGGAGTCTCAAAAAAGTAACACCATAAGATTTTCAGCTTGGAGTATGCAGTATTATCGCTGAGATATTCTGAGCCCTAGTGTAATGACTACACAGGACTACCCTGTTCTCATATAAGACCATATCCTCTTTGCAGAAACTCGATCATCAAACTAATGTCCAAAAAAAGTGGAAGATGAACTATTATCTGTCACTCTGGTATAAAACCAAGTAGTGAGAAATCGGTTCGGTTTCACATTGGTCAACGGCAAGTGACTTGTTGCCATAGAGATATGTGACCTAGTTTGCATATTGAGCCATTCAATTCATATTTAGTTTCAGTGCAATTTCACACCAAGGTGTATCAGGATGCTGTGCACAGAACACACCAAATAACATATATAGAGGCAAAATACAGAACAGTTACATACAGTTATGTAAAAGCAGGTGAAAAAAAGATTTCCAGCTGGGTTTAAAAAAAATTAAGACAATCTGCTTTCCTAGCTTAAATCGGGGGAGACTACCACAACCAAAAGACCTCAGAACAGCAGACTGAAGAGTGAACCTGAACACTATGAAAAACCCCTCATTCTCTGAGCACAGAGATCCTTGAGAACAAAGATATTACTGCTGACAACCTTTCAGTTTGAGACAGTCATATCCCATTTAAGGCATTATAATCAGTTTGATAAGTTATAAGTGTTTACTATGTTGTAATGAATGTGGTGACAAAGAGACAGCAAGTACAGCATTAAGGCAGGAATGACGTGCTCAGAATTGCAGCTGTGAGTCAGTAACCTGGCAGCTTTGTTCCCAACAAACCACAACCTGGTAAATATTGTTAAAATTATAACAACAATGTAGAAAAAAAAATGCACTGCTCAAAATCATACCAATGTCAATTTATACCAGGAGGAAGATTCATAAATAAAATAAACGTGTCTAGTTGGCTAGGGTTTCAAATGTGTATTTGAATGCTCTGGGAATTGGTCGAAATGCTCCAGGCATGACAGACTGCCAAAACTGGCATAGAATATTGTTTAGGTCAATTTCATTTGTAATTACTGAAGGGGGGAAGGACCTAACCCTTTTCCGCTGGCCTTCCAGTTGCTGGTCTGATGGGAAATAAAATGAAATAATTGGAAATCTCCTAGCAGGACAAAGTAAAGCTACAACGTAAGGCAATGAAAATCAGGTCAGGTCCTTTAGCCTCACGCCAAACCCTCTTGCCCAAACAGCAATCAGCCATTCGAGGCACAGGCAAAACACACCACACGCAGGGACATCCAGTGACCAGGTTTCGTAGTGCTAGACTTCAGGCAAAGAGCAGAAATCCCACCAAGGGGAGGAGGAGCAGCTGGAGAAGGAGGCTGTGCCACCCTGTGCCAGCACCATTGCAGAGGTTGCCCTCGCAGCAGGAGACCCTGCCCGTCAGCACAGGCCCCAGCAGATCCGAGATGTTCACACCTTGCTTACAGGCACTTCTGGTAGCACAGCCCTTATTCACCATGATGTTCCCTGCCACCTTTTCTGAAAAAAAAAAAAAAAAAAAGCAGATGCACGATCAAAATGGTGCAGCAGAATGTGGTGTCAGCTCTGACACCTGACAGCTGACAATGACATTCCTTGAGAGCAGCAATGTTGTTAAAAAAATTTAAAAAACCCATAAAGATCTTTACGTTATTGAGATGGCAAAGGAAATGAGACAGCTCAGGAGAAGGCAATTTTTGGTGAAGACCCTGAAAATATTTTCCTGAATACAGGGGCGCCGGTAGGAATTTTGGGCCCCCTGAAAGGTTAATGCACTGCGCCCCTATATATGTAACAAAAATATATGGTAGAATGTTTGAGGGCTCCTGTCTGCTTGGGCCCCTTGGAATCATCCCAAACCCCCCCTCCCCCCTTACGGCGCCCCTGCCTGAACATCCCACAAATGGGTGTACAATGAAATTACGCACACAGGCAGGATGAGCCGATTTTTGTCCGATGCGGCCTGCCGCCGCGTCCGTTCGACACGATGCGCAGCTCACCTGTAACGGTGATGCACATGCGCTCCTCGCCGTGGCACTCCACGGCCTTGGTGCACTCCGACGGCACTGCGATGCAGCCCACACACCTCAGACCATTGGCTTCAGCCACTCCGCTCACCGTAGGTGCTGCACAGACAGACAGTGTGGATGTAACGGCTGAGCAGGAGGGACCCAAATGCAGAGGTCATTCAAAGAACACAGGAGGATTCCAACAAAGAAACACTTTTTGCTAAAGCAAGCAAACTTTGGCACAGGAAGGCACAGAACACAGGCAAGCTCAAGACTGAGCAAGGAACATCGCATCAGGCAGGGTTTAAATGCAGCAAACAATCAAAACTAACTACAGACAAACACAGTGCAAACACAAACAGGAAGCAAAGTCCCTCTGGTGGATGTTCAAGGAAGCAGCAGGCAACCGGGAGAGACAGGCTGTCTTGAGGACGCCTGCTGGTCGTTGCGGGAATCCATCCCTGAAACCCTGACAGTGGAGACTGGAGACAGCATCCAAATCTGGATTTATACAATACACTGACAGCAGACAGGAATCTCCTGAGAATCAATTCACGACTGAAAGTTCATACTCTTAAAATGAGAAGGAATCAAAACGTACTCCTAAAAAATCAGATATGTTGAGTGGAAAGTGTGCACTACCTGATACCTTACCTTGGATACCGTCACATGTAGTTCTTATCTTCCAGGTTGCATGCTTGAAGTTAAGGGATAAGTTTGCATTGCAAAATCCAGCATCAACGCAGGCCCTGGCAACCTTCTTGGTGACTCGCTTCCCTCTATATGAAACTAACAAAAGTTAGACATAATAAGAAACTCATTTTCTAGACTGCAGATGGCATCAGGACAGGTAGTACATTGCTACATGAGCTTTTTATTTCCCACTGAATTATTTTGTATATTTGTATATCATTTACCCAATCTAAAACACCGGCATTTTCAAGCCGCATACCTTCGATCAATTCAGATGCCGCAGACACACACTTCTGCCTCTCGCCACATGCACTCACTGTGCCATTGCAACTGGCCCAGTCTTCTGCAGTGCACCCAGAGCAATTCAGTGCATACCCTGAAAGAAAGAAAGAAAGAAAGAGAAAGGAAAGAAGGAAGGAAGAAAAGAACAATCAGACACTGGACTGCAGAAGGGAACACAACAGCACAAAGATTTCTGTGTAATTAAGCAGGGTACCAAACTGTAGAGGAATTAGTACAACCTAAAAGAATATATATATTCTTAATTTAAAAGATTTCTAATTCGTGACGGTAAAACCACTGAATTGTCTTTCAAACATACAGTAGATGGCGCCCGTGTTCCAAATTATAAATGTACGACCTCTAGTGGTGTTGTGGTCACAAAGCAGTGTACAACTGTACAGACTGTACTTACGGTGCTAAACGCGCGTCCTCATACAGTGCAGTCATCCCCGCAGTTCTTAAAATATCGACTCTCCTTTCTTACACGTGTTAAAACAGTGGCTGAAAGTATAAAATATCTGAAAGTATACTTGCAATATCAGTGATTTCGTGATGGAGGAGTAAAATATGTAAAAATAATTGTGCACAACACGCACCGCTTTCCCTTAAACCTGAAGCTCATCACACCTTTGCGAAGTCACTTAGTGTAGCGGGATAAAAATGACGCAGTCTAAAATGACCTGTTGATAAATTCGATACAACTTACGCTGTTAAAACTGCTGCAAGGTATTACAGTATCCTGAAAATTTAAGAATGTGTTTACTCCTGTGTACAATAATAACGTTTTAACCCCACTGACAATCATTAACAGAGATGTTAGCGTCCTTGCGCGAAAATGCAGGCTAACTTGCTAAGAAGCTTCATACGGCAAATTGCAGAAATTGCGTTTTTATTTTGATCAAGTCTAAATATGACTGGGTTTCCAAAACCTATAATGTTGACCATTCATTCCCAGTCGAGTGAAAACAAACAAGTATCCATCATGTATAACTACCACCGAAACACTAACTAACTTAGCATCGCAAGAATTTATACGTTGACTATAAAAACGTACAATTATCGTATACGTATTGAGTAATTATTGTATCAATATATAATTATTACCGTATATCTCATTATACGTGTTACACTCTTACCAGCCGTGAATGCAGCACAAAGCGTTAGTGTCAACGCCCAAAACATGTTGCTCGGAATGATTGCTGGTAGATACCTCCTCCGTGGTGTCTGTGATGTAGACCAGTAGCGACTGACTATAATAGGGAAGAGGCGTTGTCTCAGATCCTTTACGCGAAAGGGCATGATGCTCTCACCGTATGACGATGATGGCCAAAATTGCCCAACATATTAAAAAATCGTGTAGGGTCAGCCACTCAGCACAAAATCAGGCAGAACGAATTCACTCACTCATTAATTCATTAGCTTATTCAGAGTAAAATAACGACAAAAGCATTAAATGAATGTTTGGAATCGTCTATAGTACTAGCCCAAGACAAATAAAATCTGCCCAGTAGCAGACACTGCTGTAGACACTGGGCTCGAAGACTCAATATTATATCAATGGCGTTAATTGCTACCGCATTCCTGGCATCACTACTTTACAGGATTCAAGACTAGACAGGCCTACCCCACCCTAGTCTGTAGCTGATATTTGAAACACACCTTTTTGTCCAGGCAGGGTATCAAAGTTGTCCTCAGACAGCTCTTTTTTGGATTTCCTGCACTACTTGAAATAAGTCAACAATGTATTGGAATTACTTCATTATTATTAAATTCATGCAGTAATAACTTCACTTATGTGAGTGCAGGTACGTGTTGATTTTGGGGGTCGTGTGGTGACACATTATTAAAAATCTGGCCAATCAATACAGCTAATAATTCATTTTGCAAGTTTTAGAGTACGATTATAGGTTGAATTAATGTGACAAGCATTCACAAACTTTAGCTGTTTCTATCAGCTTAACCAAACTTAGCATCCACTTACACTATATGGACAAAAGTATTTGGCCACACCTGTTTTTCAGAGTTTGGGCTAGGCCCCTTATCTCCAGTGAAGGGCAATCTTAATGCTTCAGCATACCAAGACATTTTGGACAATGCTATGCTTCCAACTTTGTGGCAACAGTTTGGGGAAGGCCCTCTTTTATACCAACATGACTGTGCCCCAGTGCACAAAGCAAGGACTATAAAGACATGGTTTGATGAGTTTGGTGTGGAAGAACTTGATTGGCCTGCACAGATCCCTGACCTCAACCCCATGGAGCCCCTTTGGGATGAACTGGAACGCAGATTGCGAGCCAGGCCTTCTCATCCAACATCAGTGCCTGACCTCATAAATGCTCTACAGAATGAATGGGCACAAATTCCCACAGAAACACTCCAAGATCTTGTGGAAAGCCTTCCAAGAAGAGTGGAAGCTGTTATAGCTGCAAAAGGGGGACCAACTCCATACTACAGTATATGTATTTGAATACAATGACATTACAGTCCCTGTTGGTGTAATGGTCAGGCGTCCGAATACTTTTGTCCATATAGTGTATGTTATTTACATTAGGCAACATCATTTGCCTGGAGGCTGACAAATAAATTAACTGGGATGTTCATGGGAACAGGAAACCTCAAACCAGCTCCTCTTGGCATACTCCCTGGGAAAGCTAATCTCTCTGATAAAAAGCTGTTTGTCACTTTGGAGCAAAACTGGAAAATTATAGTCACACTGTGCTTGGAAGCATAAACTGCTGTAGCCAGATTTATTGCCATTTACATGACCTGCAGAAAATAAAATCACTATTCTTGTAATAAGCTGCTGTTGAAAAAGTACTCCAGACATTAAAAGTCTGTTTCCTTTAAGTTATGAGGTGATAGTGTAGCATAGAGGCAGCAGTGTAGCATAGTGGTAAGGAGCAGGACTCATAACGAAAATGTTGCCAGTTCAGTTTCCTGCTGGGGTACCCTTGGGCAATGTAATTGACCCAGAATTGCCTCAGTAAATATCCATGGGCAACATGTAAAAACTGTAGCCTATTTAATGTGCTTTGGATAAGAACATCTGCAAATTGCCAATAATTTAATTTAAATTAGTATGTTAAAAAAGACAACAACAAAAAAACCCTACACTAACATGTGGCCTTTTGGATGTTCAGATGAAGCTTACAGATGTATGTGAAGGACTATGAAGTTTTTTGTTTATCCAAGGTATAAATCCAAGGAGCTGAACAGCAAAGAAATTCATTAGCAGTTTGTATCATTATGGTAAAGGTCAGTAAGCAATGGTCATTAAGATCCACAAGTTGAGAGATGTCAAAGACAGAATGCTACCTCACAATTCTCCCCAATCCACTTATCATGGTGGTATCAGTTATTCATAAATTTAAAGCTATGGGTACAGTATCAACCCAGCCAGAAGGAGCATACAAATGCATCTTGGCACCACAGGCTGTAAGACAAATGGTTTGTGGAGGAAACTGTAAATCCAAAGGCAGCAGTTCTGAAGATCTGAACAATTCTGACATCTCTGAAGCAACCTGCCACCTTCCGGACTAAGAGAGTTAAAAGTAATATCCAACATTGGCTGCGTGTTTGTGGCACTCTTTGCACAAGGTAAGCTTCCACTGAGGGCATACCACAACAAGAGGTGGCTTGATTTTCGCCAGACTTTGAATGGCTTTTCTGAATGAGTACTAGTAGCACATGTTTTGGTTAGATGAAAGCACAATGCAACTTTTAGGACATGCTTATCAGTGTTATGTTTGGCATTAAAAGGTGAAGCTGTGTAGTGAAATTCCAATGGCAACTGTGAAATATGACAGTAGTTACTTACTATGGGTTGTTTTGTACCCAGGGGTCCTGGAATCCTTGTATTAGGGCATGCAAACCATAAAAGTGGTTCACAAGAACCTCAAGCTTAGCAGAAAAAGATGAAGATGTTCTATCAACAAAGACCCAAAGTATCATCCAAATCTACAAAGAAATGATTAACTGAGTGCAAAATGCATGTTCTCAATGGGCTGTATCAAGATAAGAATCTAATCAAACTCATCTGGTATGAACTCAGGATAAAAGTTCCTGTACAAATGAAGAACAGGACAACTGAAAAATACAGACTAATTCTACCTGGAGGACAGAAAACCCATAAAACGCTGCAGGAAGTTTCCTGCCACTGCAATCCACATCCTTACCCTTATCAGTTCTGAAATAAAATTAATTTTTGTGAAGAATATGACTTTTTTGCTGTCTAGTGCTATTTAGATTTATGCATAACAATGTTTGTTATGTTTTTGCTCCTGTTTACCCATATAAATGTTAAATCCACAATCTAAAATATTGGAAACACCAAATGAAAAAGGACTCATGTTTTGATGAAAATAAATTGCAATTAAGGAAAAAGGAGTCTAAACAGGTTTGATATTAACTGTACTAATCAACCATATTCTTATGCTTTTAATTCCATTTCAAAATGAACACTTTAATATGTGAGTTTCTAAAGGAACATGAGAGATGTAACAAATTTTGAAAGAGGTGAAATAGTTGGTGCCTGAATTGCTAGTGATGTGTCAAGGGGAAGAGTGATGAAAATCATGATGGCATATGAGGAGAAACTGCATTCAGAAAGAGGAACAGTGGTTGCAAGTTGAAGCTTCCTGTCAATGATATCCTCTCAGATACACTGTTAAAATACACTCAACAGGATAGCTGCTATAAAATTACAAAACAATGGCTTCAAAAATGACCACAAAATTGAATCTGGACTTGAATTGAACTGGACTGGAATGGAATTGAATCCTTGACTCGGTATCAACAAAAACTGTATGTTGTGAGCTTTACAAAGCTGATACTTGATATCAGAGATATCTATGATCTATGATAGATCTATGATAACTAAGATCAAAGAGCAACAACACAATACTGATGCAATGACTTCAAAACATCCACTTCTAAACAGCAGAAGAAAGTAATTTGGTTTAAGGAGTTGCCATTTACTCCTTTTTCCTACATCTAGACTAGTTTAGAGAAAGCCAAAGGAAACCCACATTACTTGTTTCAAAGTGTTAATCATGGTGGTGGGTCTGTCATGGTATGGGCAGCCATCTCATGGGAGTCACTGGGTCCAATTATTACTCTGCATGGTAAAATTATTATCAAAAGATAGAAAGGGTGTGTGCATAGATATTTTTAATTTATTGACTGCCTGTATTAATGTAAAGACTCAAAAGGGCGTGAATAATGAGCCCAGTACTTCAAAGGGTAAATTGCTATGATAGCTTTATTATGTGATGTACAAAGCATACAAACACTGCATGAGAAATCAGTAGTTGTCATTGAAGGAAAGCAAATATTTTCTGTTAAATCTAGCTCGAAAAATAAGAATGCTTTTCAATTTTCAGCATAAGACATTTGCTTTTTTAACTTAAGAGTACCATGAGTGATAATGAGCAATAATTCAATGCATTGAGACGTATCATATTGTGGTCTATCACACTACTTACTAAGGATCCATTATTTGTTGTTCGGTAATATTCAAAATGAACAAAATGTGTCATGATTATTATGACTTCATTACAGAGATGGGTTAATACACACACACACACACACACACACACACACAGTGTGACAGGGTGACAGGGCTGGCAGAAGTATCATAATATCATTAGTTTGGGGCCCTCCTCCGTTGCTCCGGCAGCTACATGTTTCCATAAATATTGCCATCATCCTGTAGATATTATTAGAGAGAAAAATCTGAAGGTCAGAGTCAAACACCTCAGATACTATTGCTGTGCGTTCAAAGCCCGGGTGCCAAAAGCTCAATACTGGCCCTGAAAGAACGCAGGCTAGACTTTACTGCTTTGCTTCAGTTTCTTACAAACTGTGACCAAAGCAGTTCCTCTGAAAGCAGTTACATTGGCTCCGCCAAGGCAACGAGCAGCTGAAGCTGGCAGTTAATTGCTCAGCTGGAAAGGATCTCTCCTGGTGTGGCCCGTTAGGAATAGCAATAGACAACCCCCCTTTACAAAAAGTGGACCTCACTCTTATTATATACTTACGACATTGTAGCCAAAGTCATTCCTCCGCTTGGCAGGATGGGCAGATTTCAGGTTGCTACAAAATAATAATAAAGAATGACCCTAAAATTTCTTTCAGCACAGCAGCATTCCTACCTCATCATCTGTTCTGCATTTTCTGAATTCTGTTTTTAAAAGAGGAAAAAACTTGGTTAAATCTGCCTGGCATTGAAATTGTACTCTTGTAATGTAATGCCATTCACTAGCTTTGATTAGAGTAAACCAGTAATAAACCAATAATAATACACAATAATAAACCGGTCTTTATTATCGCGGTAAAAACCTGTTAAAATAAACAACACAGACTGGATTACCTTTTAGGAGATGGACACCGGGGTTTTGAGACATTCTGAGTGGCAATTGTCATGGTTTCATTGTTGACCCTGTCAACAAAAACATTTAAAATCAGAAGAATTGTGTGTGATTGTACTAAAAATATTTGGCCTGTAACCTACCTGCAACCGACAGTCCTGTCAGCTGTGTACACCTGTGTTCTTCTGTAAGCAGAGAAATACGACTGGCATCAGCATTAAACCTGGATTCAGTCTTAAACCAGGCCAGCAATGGCACTGGTTTTACACAAATGCCTTATACATATTTAGGAGTGGTTTTCATTTTCACTGAATGGAGAAATGTGAAAATACGGTACATAAAATAAAGGAGTAAATTATTGTGACGCTCTGCTTTGGCTTACCTAGAAAATCTGTTCCAAATGGACATCCTGTTAAAATCAAAATCAAAATAAATATTTTTATTAAAAACTCCAAGGGAGCAGTTTAATTCATTCCATGCCTATAATACAACGTTATTTTCAGGCCACAGTCACACAGATCTTTTCAGCATATATACCTCTTTTCTGGACGTGGGGGTCTCTCCTGAAAGTCACCTGGATTCCTTCTGTGGATTGAAGAGCAGTTGAATAACACTTGCTTCTGTGTTAATGCAGCACATTAGGTAGAAGGATTTGGTACTATACATCAGCTTACCTAGAAAATCGGCTCCAAATTGACCTCCTATTCATGAAAAAATGAAGAACAAAAGGTTTGTATTGTATAAGTAAACATAACACTATGATCTGGACCATCTGATAAAGTCCATCTGCACATTATTGTGTCCAATAAAAATGTTGTCCCTCTGTGTAATTTTTATTAATAATACTTATTTAATTGCTTCAAGGATCTTATAATAATTTACTTTCAAGGTCCTGCTCAGATATTAATGTTAAGTAATAAGCATTGGCCAAACTAGTGAAAACCTTTCAGAGAAATACCACAGCTGTGACTGATTTTTGCTTTTTGTAAAAACCTGTGTGTAACCCTCAGTAGGTGATTTGTTATTTTTTAACAGGGGGGATGGCAGATGCACACGCAGCGCTCTCTCTGCTAGCTAGGGGATAGAGAGGTGGGGTGGCAGGTTAACAAGGTGTATGCATTTTGGTAATTTTGCTAACAAGGGGGATAGCATCCCCCTCCATCCTCCCTCAAATCGCGTACTGGTAACCCTTTTATATATTGCTACTTTTCTCGATGTCTGTACGGTACCTTTTCTCTGGCCGTGGTGGTTTGGTCTGATAGTCAGTAGGATGTCCCCTGTGGGTGTTGCCACATAACACATGGTAAAAAGAATAACAGAATTGTGGTGATGAGCAATGGAATTGCAATTGCTCCAGCAATACTATAAACTTAGAGATCAAGGAACCACTCTAGAGAACCATCTGCTCACATGGCAAAAGCCATTTTAAAACTGAGCTGTCAAAGAAGTAAAACCCACAGCTTTGTGTTAAATTTCCCATTGCTATTGCAACAAATTGCTCAAATCAAAGGGTTTATTCAGATATAAACTTGAAACATTCCTTTAGGATTCTGTGAATGGAGGAATGTTGTATAAGATAGAGACCCCTTCCAGTAAATGATCAAACAGCTGACCCTTGCACATCAGTCCAAAAGATAGTGAGGAAGACACAAGAGGCTTATTTCATGGAAGCATCATGGTGAATTCTAAATTCCAGTAGAAGTGTATGCTCATGTCATACAGTAAATTTAAAATTAAGCTCAGGAAAGATGTTGCACTTCATTGTTCAGCATTCTGTTCACCTACGTCACCTTCATTTGAGGGTTTCTAAAAGAATTCTGCATGTTCCCCTTAGTATCTTACATCACACAAATTCACCCAAATATTTAAATATGTAATTCAGTACTTCAGTTTAGGAAGACTAAGCTCTAGACTTGATTGATGTGGTTTTGTATTTCTCTGGATGAGACCTCAGTGAGTGGTAGATGGTTAGAATCTAGAAACTAGGCCAGCCTATTTATCATTTTAGGCCCGGCAACTATACAACTACTCCTAAGGTCCTTAGAGCCTAAGGTGCTTCTATGGGAGATCATCACAAAACCTGCCTAGAATCTCCTTTTCCATCATTTATCCAGTTGACACCGCATTCCCCTTGGCGTCTATAAGCAGACAGAGAGGACAATTTGACATGGTAAAGAAAGATGTTTAAGGCAGTACAAGACAATCTTGATCATTTGATATGCCCTCTGAGGTCTATCAGGTAGTAGCAGTATGCATATAAATATATTCTTTTACAAATGGATTTTACTTAATAGTCAGAATAAATATAACGTAAAATCATATAACTAATAAAATATAACTAATTTTTCCACATTACATTAGCTTACCTGGAAAACCTTTGCCAAAATGACCTCCTATTTAAAGACAAATAAGAGAAATATATTAACAAGAACTTCACAACAAACTTCCAACTTCCACTTTTGCAGTTTGTCCTTCAGTTAACTCTATTTTTTTTTCATTAAATTGTGTGATGAAATGAAGTTTCTGTGAGTACTTGCCTTTTTTCAGGTCGAGGTGGTCTCTCTGGAGTTTGACTGACGCATTTTCTGTGGGTTTCACAATGTCACATTTTAGAAAATAGCTCACTTTTTGGTATACAACCTCAAATGGACTGTAAGAGGCAGGTTTTGGAAAAACACAGACATGTTATCACTGCATGCAATGATTAAAATCTCAACAAGTCATGGAAATGTTTTAACATTGAGACTTGAAAGTCCTATTATGAAACATGGTGATGGTGAAACATGATGTGTGCAACTGTAGTCATGATCCCAGTGAATAAACAGCCTTCACATTAACAAGTTTTGCCATTAAATTTGTTCCCCTCCCCCATGTCAATTGTGATGCGTCTCATTTGTACAGCTTTTACACACCCAACAGAACATTTCTTCCATATTAACACTCCCACACAAAGGGACAAGGCAACCGGCACCCCAACTGAGATGGACATAAGGATGGGGAGAAAGTTCATCTTTCCTAAAAGGAAGCGACAAAGAACAGTGCATTTTAAATGGTTATCGTCACAGTTATCTTCCTGACCACAAAATAATTCATCGTAAGGCAGAGAGTTTTCCAGTGCTTGTCCTAATCATGACAATAATAATATGAATTGCAAGTACATATTTTTTTTCTTATAGGTCTTATATCTTATAATTCAATATTAGACCTTATAATAGATGGATGAAATCTCTCTCATAATTCAGTTGGGTCAAACCAACCAGATCAGTAAATTTGGAGCAAGTTCAGGGTATATTACCAAAGTTATGATGCTCCTCTAACATAAGACATAAACAGTGAACAGTTTGTAATCAGCTTTCACATACATGTGCAATGAAAAAGCATAGTGAGAGCTAAAAGTAAAAAATCAGGCCAGTTACACAATTCAGTCTGAACCCCCATAGAAAAAATTCCAGCACAGTATGGGGTGGGTATCTGATAATCTCTGCTAGGAGAGGCTATATTGTAAGCAATAATTCTCTTTTTGATTCCCTGCGATTGCATCTGGACCACAGGAAAAATATGTTAGCCATCATAGATTTTTTTCCCCTTGAGTTCTAGATTTCATCAACATTTTCATCACTATTTTTGACAAAGAGTTTGGGGTTCTGGCATGAAAAAGGCTTCATGGGAACTCATATGCAGGCATGTTAAGTACTAGTCAACACGTTTCTGGTTGGCCACATAAAGACCACTGTTTACAGGAAGTGATATGAAGGTGCACACAACAACAAAATAGATTCCGTACAATATTTAAACTATCACATATTGCAGAGGTCTTAACTTTTGTTCAAATACATTTTCAATGGCATATTTTAAAAACAATGCAAATGGAAGATATCCAGCTGAAGTTCGATATCATGACTTTTGTTTTTGGTCTGACTGAAAAACATCTACATGATCCATTTAGAGAACAGTTGATCTGTCATCCTGACTGCAAATCAATTTGTCATGTAACACTAAGTTAATAGTCTCTGTTGTAAAGCAAACTGAAAATGCATTAATAGGTATTGTGAATGCTATCAAAGTAAAACAATTGCAACCTGCTGTTTCTGCTCGTTAATTATACTTCCAAGATAAGTTTTACACTTTGTATGACTAAAGGTGATGAGAAAAAAGAGATCAATTTTGGCATTCTGTTCACACTCACTGAATTTCTGGCTGAAGCCCTCCTAAACTGAACTCAAAGATGGAGGTGAAACACAGCCTGTCACCAGTCAGAAGTTTATACTTACGCTTCACGTTGAGGCTGGCTGTGGTCTCTTGTCTCTTTCCCCTCCAGAAGATGGCGCTGCAGTTCAATTCATTCCCATAATTGTTTCCAGAGGGAGCGAAGGTCAGCGTAGAAGATGTTTCCCAGACGCCGTCTCCCTTCTGCACGTGACTGACGGTGGTCTGCATGTCAATCACATTCCAGGTGAAAGTCGGGGGATGTGAGGGGCAGGTGTGAGTGACTGAGCATGTGACAGAGACAGATGAACCCTCCTCGATTTCCTGTGGGAGGGCGGTCATAACCGGCTTGTTCGGGGAGGCTGGAAGAGTAAAAGAGAGTGTGAACTACACAAACACACAGACACAGACATGGAAGCACACAGGACTTAAAAGTCACACGCACCTTTCATAATAATGAACACGCAGCTGTTGTTGAAGTCGTACGTGTCTGTCCCTTTCTCTGCACGGAAACAGAAAGGCCCGTTGTCATGGGCTTTGATGTCATCGATTTCTAAAGTGCAGTTCTGTTCATCCACTTCCCCAAGCAGCCTGGTGCGCCCTTTGAAGTTGTCCAGAACCCGGCTCTGTCCGTTGTGGTAGGCGTAACCTCCATCCAGCTTGTGCCAGATGCCACCAAGTCGAGTAACAGGCCTATTGCCTGGGATTTGGAAGGCACATGGGATAACCACACAGGAACGGGTCAAGGCGTTGATTCTGGATAAAACATCAGCTGTCCCAAGGTGACTGGTACCTAAAACAAATACATACATATTTTTGAAGGGTTTAAATATTTTACACACTTGTTTTTATTCACCTTTTTACCATTCACCCTTTATCTGTTTGGAATGATTACAGACATGTGACTAAGAGAGAAACCGGCATATACACTGTTTTACACATTTCTAAAGAGTTCATTTGTACTCATTTCTTTCTCAATACCAAAACATGGGGTTTTACAGCAAAGATAAAAATCCAGATTCAAACCACTGGCAACTGGCTTTTCTAAAAACATGAATTGCTTCACTGATGTGGCTTAAAAATTAGTTGACCAGATGATCACTTAGCTCAGTTTTGGGTTTTGGCTTGTATTTTATTTACATTATGCTTAAAAAATGTGCAAACCTTTCGCACCAGGGACCAAACCAACACGGGCCTCAAACTCTGAAATAAAAAGAGAGATGGAACAGTAGATGTGACAGGGTTGTGGTAGTCTGTTGTGGTAGTCTGAAAATGTGTGTCATGTATAGCTGCCGTCTGAACTGGAGATCTTTTTTAATAATAGCGTGGTCTCCATTTCAGTCTTTTATCATTTACCAGAAGCATGCTTTGCAATACTATCCATCCTACTAACCGAGCTATGACTGTACAAGATAAATAAAACAAAATATAATAAAAATAGAATGTGCAAATTAAAAGTAAAATGTGCATTGTGCATTGCCACTCAGTGGAGGAGTCTGCTCTCCTGGCACAGAGGGCCGTCATTGTAGAAATTGCGGTTGGCAGCAATGACCTCCTGTAACGGTCCTTATTGCAGCGGAGCTGAAGGAGCCTCAGACTGAGGACATTCTGTTGTCTGACCAGCAGGTTGTGTAGGGGGTTAATTTATTTATGATATTTCATGATTTATGAATAAGCATACCTTAAACCTAGAAAATGTAGATGTGTACTTTGAACCACTTTTAAAGAATTGCTCATATTTTATGTGAGTATATTTTTATGAAGTTGTATGCCATGCTTACTTTTGACACGTATTTTTATGGAGCTCTCTGGCCTCTTTCCATCAGGAAATTGGGCGGTGCAGGTCAGCTTTTTCTCGTGGTCATCAATGGATGCAATAAACATCACGATGGATTCAGTTTCCCAACTTTCCTCAGCCCCCTTTGTAGTAGAACTGAGGGCTTGCATCTCTTTGTAATTCCAGGTGATAATGGGTTGTTGCTTGCGGCAGATGTAAGAGATTGAACACGTAATATTTTTCACCACACCCTCCTGGAATTCTTCTGGTTTGGGATCTATAGTGATCTCCCCAATTGGACCTGAATGGATCAGAATATACTGTTGAGCTCCAGCAGACACATATGTAATGGTGTATACTGTAAATCATTAATACTTCTAAGAGGAAGAAGGTGCTTTGTTTTTTGCACTTGAACTTGTTTCTTTCTCTGTTAAACACTGCACCACTGTTGTGTTTTCCCAGGTAAAAAGTTTTCACTGTTAACTGAACCTACATTTGGGCTCACCAAAATGGTTGTGCAAAAAAAGGTGAACCAAGGGTAAGCATTACGTGTATAGAAGATTCTGTGGTTACTTCTTTTGCATCTCTGAAAACACACATAATGAGCCGAGTTTCAAACAAATGCACACTTTGGCTAAGACTTCCAATAAATAATGAGTGCCAACTAGATATTAATTTTACACGGTGATCCATGACTATGCTGGGTACAGCCGTGAGCATGCACACATATCTTCAACAGAAGAGGCGTACATTCTGCCTGAATGGTGGTTTCTGCTGTGGCCGTCCGACCCCCTGGGTGCTGCACTGTACAGGACACGGTCTGGTCATCCTCCCCAACCACCCAGGTCCGCACCAAGGTGGTTTTCCACTTGCCGTCATGCAATGCAGTCTCCGTGACAGTGTCCTTTCCAGATGGACCACTCAGTTTCAGTGTCGGAGGCGTTGAGGGACATGTATGGTACACGCTACACTGGATGTTGACTTGTTGTCCCACCTTTGGAATGCCGTCAATCAAGACTTCCGGATTGTCTGCTCTGTCTTCCACACGAGAAAAAAAAACAAACAGCAATTACAATTCTCGTTTCATCCGCTCTGTAATTTGCATGAAGATGAATTAATCATGATGAGTTTCCTTTCTTCATGGCCATTCTTAAATTGAGATAATGCATTGCAGAAAACCTCACCAGCCATTAAGAAAAAACTGGAAAAAGTCTCACTTCAGCCTGAATTTTTTGACTCAGTTGAATGAAATGTTATTTTGTATTTTTTACATTATATTCATTTTTATTATATTTGATTTTATTCTAATTTTATTATTATGTTTTATTATGCTTTTTTCCCCCATTTATGCAACCCCATTTTTGGAATTTTTACATGAGGCTTATCACATTTGTCTCTCTCATTATGTTATATTATTACCATTTAACAGACACTCTTATCCAGACTAACACACAGTAGATTACATTTTTTTTTTTTACATGTTACCCATTTATACAGCTGGATATTTACAGTTTTGGGTAAAGTACCGTTCCCCAGTGTACAACAGTAGTGCCCCAGCTGGGAATTGAACCGGCAACCATCTGGTTACAAGTCCTGCTTGTTACCGCTATTTTACACTGCTGCCTCACTCTCACAGCCTCTGTAGTCATACAGGAGTGCTGAAGTGAGATGTGTGAAATCCTCTGATACGCACATGCACAAAATGCCATCTGAAACACCTGCAGGTGCCTGACCACTGTCAGCATGTCTGAGAGCAGTGAGACGAAAAAAACGAAGGCCGACCTACCCACCCCCACATGAAAAAAATAACGCTGCTGGTTTCGAACCTAGGCTACAGGGCTCAGCCTACGCTCAAGACGAGTGGCTTATAGATTGAGACACTGAAGAACTGATATTTCTTTTTTAAGATAAAATAAAGGTTCCTCACCAGTCACGTGGAGTTCTACAGTTTTGTCTTGAAAATTGTGTCCGTGAAAGGAAGAGATTGGGTTTGGGTCCACCCAGGTGTACAGCCTCTCCATGTGGTGAAGTCTCTCCAGTGAGGATATTTTCAGGCTACAGCTCTTCTCAGCTGGCGATCCGTACAAATCTGTGTTCCCTCTGAACTTGTCTATGACACTTCCAGGGTTCCCTCGATCATACACCAAAGGATACCCTTTAGTTCCGTACTGGTACCATATTACTCTGAGGTTAGATGGCAGATTGGAGGTGAACTCAAAACTGCAAGGGATGACCAGACAGGAGCCAAGCAGGCCTGTTATCTGTCTGGGCATTGAGAAGCTCCATCCCAGGGAAAGCATGGACCCTTAAAAAGAAGTGGCCAACATAGTAAATTGTAAGGTGTATACACATAACACAGAACAGAATACTAAGAAAAAAAATCTGATTGTTAGTGCAGAAAGGTATGCTCCACATCACAAATTAATGTGCTCATTTTCTCCCAATTTCACATCCCTTGCCCTTCACTTCTGAAATAAATGAGCTGTGAATAAATTTCAGTTGGAAACTTCAGTGTAACTTAATAGTTGAATCATCTTAACAACCAGAGCTCTGCATTTGAAAACATAAGTACCTTTCTGGAAATAGACAACTTCATGAATATTCATAGGACAGTGTGGTTAAATCTGTAAAAAGAAGAATGCCTCTACAGATATTCTGTACATTGACCAGATAGTAGACCTGATGTGCATCAAGCTGAAGGTTCTGTCAGTTTCATTGTTAAGTTACTGTATTAAGTTACAAGTTACTGTATGAGTGCTCTGACTTTCTGGCTCTTCATGAACATTCTGGGAAGGGAGTGGTCTAAAAAAACATCTATTGTGGCAGTACAGACAGCACTGGAATTGCTTCTTACCAGTCAGAACCAAGAATGTACAGAGGAATGAAGGAACACAGGAGCTGAATCTTCAGTCAGAATATAGAATAACTGTATTGTAACTGTCAATGTATATATTGATGGGAGGATCAGTCTCCACTGCTTTGAAGCAATCACAATGTTTTACTGTGTCTTCTGATTGACTTATGCGCAACAAGGATTGACAATACATGGTAGTGTCACCCTTGATTGGACTCATTAATCATAACTCTCCCATCATATGAAACATTTACTGCTAAAATTTGAAACCACAACAATTTGTTATAATCATCAAAATATGTTGAGTAGCTGCTATCAGTTCTGCACCCCCAAGGTATTACAACCAACAGCAATAATGTTTAACATATTAACACATTTCATTATATGGCTGCATTTGGACAAAGATGGCTAAAACTGTCTATGCAACGTTATCATGATGTTTGGAGCATACAATACATAAATCTACAGCAGCACTTGAGTTTGATCTGGTTAGGAGAAAGTTGCCCACTCACTTTTGACCTGTAGAGTGATGAAGGCTTCTTGACTTTGTCCACTAGCAGTCTTAGCAGTGCATGTCAGAGCTTTACTGTGGTCATCGCCCGTGGCCTTGAACAGTAAAGTGGACTGGGTTTGCCAGCTGCCAACGCCCATACTTTTACTTGTGCTGGAGGTCACCATATTTCTGTAATTCCACTCCAGAGTTGGCTGATCCTCACGGCAGGTGTAGGTGACACTGCAGCTGACACTTTTTTCCACACCTTCCAAGAACTCTTCTGACTGGGGATTTATGGTGAGCTTTCCAACTGAACCTAAGGGGATAAAAAAAAATGCATTAATAATTTTCTATGTAGTTATGGGCCGCCAGGTGTAAAAGACAAAACAAAATAATTCTCATGAGTTTCCCCCAGATTTTGACAAAACTGGCATTTTTTAATCAGGATTTTGGGTAAATGTTAGTATTTTTTCATGCGTCACCCTCAGTATATCTTCTTATGCATATCAAATCTTATTGTGCTTGAGGCATTTGCTGTATGTTTACACCATTAATATCAGGTCTATGGGGCTTGTTTCTTGCTTTTTTATATCTGGAGCTACTCACATTCTGCCGTTATACTCGTGGACGCTGATGCCGTCAGCCCGCCAGGATGCCTAACATCACAAGTCACACTTTGGTGTTTTTCGGCCACCACCCAGGTCCGCACCAAGGTGGCTTTCCACTTGCTGTCTTGCGCTTCAGTGTTAGTGACTTTTTCTGTCCCAGATGGGCCATTCAGTCTCAGTGTGGGTGGTGTTGAAGGACATGCATGGTACACACTACACTGAATACTGAGTTGTTGTCCCACCTTTGGTTTGCCATCAATCAAGATTTCCGGACTGTCTGCTCTGTCTTAAACATGACGAAATTCATTACAATTCATATTTAATCCACTTTCTCAATCATGAATATCAGAATGAGTTTCTGTGCTGTATGGCAATATTTAAATTGGGGTGAAGTATTGCAGAAAAGCTCAGGAGACATTTTGAGGTAACTGAAGAGAAATGATCAGTGATTAAAATTTGCTGTCTAAATAGAATTAGAAAATAAAGGTTGTCCTTACCAGTCACATCAAGTTCTACAGTTGTGTCTTGAAAGTTATGTTTGTGAAAGGAAGAGATTGGATTTGGGTCCACCCAGGTATACAGTCTCTTCCTGTGATGAGACCTCTCCAGTGAGGATATTTTCAGGCTACAGCTCTTCTGAGCCAGTGATCCGTACAAATCTGTTTTTCCCCTGAACATGTCTATGACATTTCCAGGGTTCCCTTGATCATACACTAGGGGATACCCTTCAGTTCCGTACTGGTACCATCTTACTCTGAGGTTAGATGGCAGACTGGACTTGTAGTCGAAACTGCAAGGGATGACCAGGCAGGAGCCAAGCAGACCTGTTACCTTGCTAGGCATTGAGAAGCTCCATCCCAGGTAAAGCATGGACCCTTTGAAAAAGAAGGGGTCAGCATGGTAAATTGTAAGGTGCGTATGTGTGTGTGTGTGTGTGTGTGTGTGTAATACAGAGCATAATGCCAAGAGGGAAATTTTCTGATTGTTACTATTGAAAACCACGCTGCTCATTGCAAAAGGTAAATGTGTAGTGATGAGGAAGTAAGGCTTCATGTTTTATCAGTGGCTCCCTGATTTGAACCAATCAGTTTTTGCTATGGACAGTTGAGTCCACTGATTGGTTCTTACATGTCAACATGTCAGAGATTGACAGTATATGGCAGCATCACCCACAAAGGGATTCATGAAGCCTCTCTCTCCCTGTGCAAGGTTATGTTGATTTAAGGGACAAGCAATACGTACATGTAAAGCAACATTGTCCTAACAAAGGGACAATTTGGTAAGCAAGAACTTGAAGACTTACTTTTAACCTGTAGAGTAATTGATCTTTCTCTCTGTTGTCCACTGGGTGTTGTAGCAGTGCAGCTCAGAGGTTTACCACGGTCATCACTTGCAGCCTTGAAGCGTAAAGTGGACTGGGTTTGCCATTTACCTGGGCCTTTTCTTATAGTTGAACTAGATGCCCCTGTATTTCCGTAATTCCAAGTCAGAGTTGGATGATCCTTAGAGCAGCTGTAGGTGAAACTGCAGGTCACAGTTTTTTCCACCCCTTCCAAGAACTCTTCTGAACTGGGATTTATAATGATCGACCCCAGTGAACCTAAGTATGAGGGTTATTGTACATTAGTGAGTTTCAGTGTATTTACAGACAAATTTTCTTTCTTGACATTTCAATAAAATAATTACAATGTTGATTACATAGTTTCTTGTGTAAAAGATACAGAGGAATTCAACCCAATTTTCTGATAAAAGAAAAAAAATCAACATCAATAATTAAAGCAAAAACACATGGTAATATTTTTCAGGTTTTTTTACTAGTCCAGTCTTAAGTGTCTTAGGGTACGCCTTAGGTGGTGTTTGGGAAAAAAAGGGAAAACACTTGGTAGATGTGCAACCACAATCTATCTTCAAGTTATCTTCAAAGTTAGGAACAATGTTTTTTCAAACATAGATATTTTCTTTTGTGGGGCACACCACATTACTCTACACATATTTGGTATGTCCTAGTTTGCTACGACGCACTGTGTATGCCTGGATTAGAGAGGACTGCTGATACCGCTAAGCACTTAGTGGATACATTAAAATAGGTTTCATGACGTACAGCAGGTGGTATTAATTATGATGAACGCTGAGGAACAACCCAAGCTGTTTTCTGTGATATTCAGGTGGACCGCACATATGCGTGTTCATTTCTCTTGTTTTCATGCATAGGGATACTCACATGCTGCTGATATACCGATGGAACGTGATGCCGTCTGTCCCCCAGCATGTCTCACATGGCACCATACATTTTGCTGGGGGTCGTCTATATCCCAGGTCCGTACCAATGTGACTTTCCATTTGCCCTCATCCCACGACACTTCAGTGCGAGTGAGTTCGTCAGTCCCAGACGGGCCACTCAGACTCAGTGTAGGTGGCCTTGAGGGACATGTATGGTACACGAAACACTGAACTCTGATTTTTTCTCCCACCCTTGGTGTGCCGATAATGGACATGTATGGTGGATCTGCTCTGTCTTCAACATGAAAGTGGGTGATTACAATTTGCATTTATGAATTACACTACACATATGAAACTGATTCCATACACCTGACGATTCCAGTTTTGTTTGAATACATGCAACTGCAAATATAAATACAATAAAGGAAATCTGAATGAGTTTGAATTTCTCACCCTGCACGCTGATTTCAACGCTGACGTCAAAAAATCGAAAATAGCGGTATGTAACATAACCTGGGTCCACCCAGGTGTAAATCTTCTCCCCATGATGAGAATGCTCCAAGGGTTCGATTTTCAGGCTGCAATCCCACATATTGTATGGCTTGTACAAAGCCGTTTTCCTTCTGAACTTGACAATAACATCCCAAGGGTTTCTTGGATCACATACTAGGGGGTACCCTTTACTCACATACTGGTACCAGACAATTCTGTATGGATTGCTGGGGGGGTAAGAGTCGTAATAATATCTGCAGGGGATGACCAGACAGGATCCCCGCATGCCTGTCATTTTTCTAGGCATTGTTACACTCCATCCCTTGGAAACACCAAGTATGGCACCTTTGAGAGAAATGGCAATATTATTGTTAGATAAGGAGGGGGAAATTTTGTTTTCTTTATTGTATCAGATTATTAAACAATTTCTAAACTATTCCATATCAATTATCACTACTAAAATATGCTCTGACATGCCAGATACTTCCACTGTCAAGAGATGTGTTAAAATTTGACATGAATATGTCTGGATTTCAGTTAAACACAAAGTCCAAATGACTCCTCAGAGACACACATCAAGGTGAAGACCTCATGCTTAAGTTTTGTGTTCACAAAGTCATTGGGTATGTTACTTTCGGTTATTTGTGAAACTGTCTGGAGCTCACATATCCACTGTCCCATATCAATACAATCACTGACACCTGATTGGCTCGTTCAAAAAAAAAAAAAAAGAAAACCTGGGATAGCCACTCGTCTGTACATCCCAGTAAAACAACATCTTCAGGTGAAAGTTCTTTTGTGATATAAGATGACAGCATTGTAAAAATGGTTTGTTTAGTCCACCTGGTAGTAATGCACACATTAACACAAATTATTTAAAGAGGTATTTTAACTTATCACCAAATCCAGCTATGGTAGAAAATGGTTTTGGAGTGACAATACCAACACTGTATTTAAAATATATAAATTACCAAAACACAATAGAAAAGGGAAAACATACCATGTAGTAACAAGAATGAAGAAAATAGCCGTGCAAATCGATCCATATTTCCTGAATGAAATCCTCTTCAGAAGCTGACAGACATTAAGAGTTATTCAGGTTGCAGCTGTAAAGCATTGTAAAGCAAATAATTAACAAATGAAATGAAATTAAATTTTTCTTTTGATTTCAGTCAAATCATAAGGTTTTTTTCCCCTGGATTAAAATGGACAAAAACGATTTAATCATTTTAAGGTTCAAATGTCCACAAATGACCCAGGATAGTGCTTACTGTAATAACAGTAAGAAAAGTAAGCTGAATGTATATACATATTTATGCCATCTGGTGTTTCTGACTGGATGAGCATGATTGCTTTTGCGTCCTCATGCTGTCAAATTTACCATTATGCAAATGCAGGCTCTGGGCCAGTGGTCCTGAGGAGATGAACCGTTTAGAACATTTCACACACTGCAGCACATATGCACCGTGATGCACTGTGTGTTACAGAGCTTTTTGCATGCACATTGTCACCATCAAGCCATCCTCACCTCCCAATGGTTGACTTTTTTGTAAGCAGGTGGAAAGACTTCACCTGCCACCAGGGGGATCTCTAGAGCCCTGTAACTTATGTCTTGAAACTTAATGTCAAGGCCTTGAGGAAGGCTGGTAGTAAAGCCCCAGAAAACTGATTCTATCCGGCATGCCCCTGCCATTTTGTTTTCTTGTGTTTATAAAGAAATCTGGAATTGTAAATAATAACCTTCAACAAAAATGGAATACAGTTCTCTGGTGTTTGCTTGAAATCAAATTGGTGCACAAACCCAGAAATTCCAGAAAGGAATAAATTAATATTGACCTGGATTGTGGATTTGGAATTAATGGATCAAAAACAACAATCGCAAAGGCATTTGGAAAACAGGTACAGTTCCCACATAACACAAATGAACACATCACAAATAAATATCACAAATTTGTAATGGTGTTTTAAGAACTGATAATCCTGATGTCGATAAACTTTGGGTTTTTGGACCAATTGTCAGACAAAGTAAAGGCGTTTAAATTAGATCGGAAAATGAACAGTGAATCTTGGTGAATCAATGAATCTCGGTGAATCAATCATACCATCAACAAAGCATAGGTATGACATGGAAGGATACACCTGTTCTTAACTGCGGCATCGTACACAGTGAGCCAAAAGGAAGAATCAAACGGCATGTTCTGCACAAAACATAACCAAAAGGACTGAAATTGCAGTCGTGGAGAGAAGGAAAATATCAAAATGAAAAGGCAGGTGTTTTGCTTATTATTTTAACAGTCCATGGAGTAACATGCAATAACTGCAATAACAGCACCATTCCCACGGTGATGGACACTACAAGACCATCACCGTGGGAACCAGAGAGGGACACATAGGCTGCACATCCTGCTTTATGCCATAATCTCTGCATGACGGCCTGGGTTACAAACTCCACTGCAAAGAAAATGACTTGTTTATCATGTTGCACCCCCTAGTGGGCTACTAACCACACCACCCCTCCGTTTATGCCTAAAGCTGGAAGGGAGCTCTAGATACAGGGATAAATTCTTTAATAGCAGTAAGCGTTGTTGCAAAAATATAAATTTTATTACACATAATCTCTAATGACTGAAAAGCAAAAAATATTTGATGAACAACCACAATATTGAAAATAAGTCTACAGCGCAGAGCTTTTAAGCTTTAGGCACACACGACATACAATTCAAGCGGAGAAACGGAGAAAAAGGGGAACTACGATTTAGGGAGATCTACCGACAATACTTGAAAACTGGTATGCCATCTACAGCCTGTTTTAACTGACCAATCTAAAACATAAAAAGACCTACTTCAACAAGGAAGGGAAAATGAAAGGAGAGACGGCACTCTCGTAGTTCTTGAAAGTATATTCGGCTGGCTTGTTCGTGGTACAGTCTCCATTCTGATGTGATGACAGCAGACCTACAGATCGCCATGCATTTAAGATAGGAGAGGAGAAACCTCTTTCAGAGCAGATGTGCCGTTTTTGTGAGATTGAATCCTTGGAAATTCACACGGAGACAGAAAAGAAGCTGAAGGGTAAGGATGAAGAAACTTTGCAGTTCCGTAATGAAAATGTAAACGAGATTGCAGGGAGCTCTCTTCAAATTACAAAACCACAGACAACAGATTTACTTATCTTATCTGTAAGGTTTGTTTCTTTATATGTCAGGAATAGTGAGGTGTCAGTCCTTCCTCGAGAGGCCCTGCTTGTACTGTTTCTGTATTCCCGTCAGCCAGTGTGGGTGTGTCTTTTGTTTGGGTTTTTCTGCATGCATGTGCTTTTGTTTTGTTTTCAGCCCATCGCCCCACCTCCTGTCCCGCCCATCTGCCCTGCTGCCACGCCCACCACCTGAAGCCCATCCTGCACACCTGTTCCCTGGTTTCTCATCACCAGCCTGTGTATGTGTACCCCTCTATCTGCCCTGTTTCTCTGCTAGTTTGCCTCAGCTTATTGTCTGTTTTGGTCCTGCCTGTTTGGTTTCTGCTTGCTCTGGTTTTTGACCTTTTTTTTGTGCCTGTTTCTTTGGATTTTGTACTCGTCTTGTGTTTTTTGGATTTACTGTGGATTTTCTGATTTTGATTTGGACTGTTTTGTTACTATGGTTTTGGATTGTCAAACCTGGTTTGTCATCCTGGTCTGCGCCTGGGTCCTTCCACCTGAAAGCCTAACAGTGAGGTGATTAAAGACTTGATAAGTCCTTAAGGAAGAATGGTCCACTACAAAGGTGAGAACTGCTTTTGATGCTTCCTCACCTGAAGCAGATGAAAAGTCATCAAAATCTTTTTTTTTTTTTTTTGACCTGACCTGACCTGAGACCCGAAGACCTGAATTTGACTGACTCCTTTACACATCATGAGAATTATCCCTTTAGAGATGTGCTGGTAGCATGCCATATCATGATTAACTGCAACCATTGATGGGTTAATTCATACACATTTATTTGACAAGTGTGTGTTGGCTGGTTGCCTGGGAGACCACATCCCAGCTCCTGCCAGTTGCATGTCTCCAAACTCAGAGGAAACACAAGCAACTGCCTCTTGCTGTGAGTAAAGGAGGGACGCCTGTGAGCTCAGGAAGAAGCCATCCACTTCATGACAGGGCTAACTCCATGTCTACAAACATTTAAGGGAAACCAGGTCCACTTAACAGGGGAACATCAGTTACATTACATTATATTATATGCATTTAGCAGGCACTCTTATCCAGAGCAGTTTCCAGCACAATAGAAAATGTGTATCCACTTAACGAGCAACAGTGGCAGACCAGGCTAACGACACTCCCAGCCTAGACACAGACAGTTACATCAATTAGTAATTTCTGAGGATATAACAGCATGTGGATCCTGTCATGACTAGTATGAAGTATTTGCTTTTGTGATGCTACCATTATATTCAGTGTCTGCATCAGAACAAAAAAGTCATGTTGAGCAGATTGTATATTCACCTATATATATATATATATACACAGGAATACTAATGGTAAAACGTGTTTATCAGAATGTTAAGCTGTCCCTTCTACTGAATTTTGTGCAGTAATGGCACAAATGCAGGTTAGCTGGAGCAGCAGGGCAGAGCAATCTCTCTGGAGGTCATGACCCCTTCTAAAGGTACAGCAGAGGTGACAGCAATCAGCACCTATTTGCAGGCGAGCTCCCATCTGTCAGGTAAGTGTCAGGTATATGTAAAATGTTCTAATTCCTGATCTTACCTACTAATTTTTTTGCCTTTTTAAAGGTTTGGTGTATAATGCATTTAAAAAACTAAAATTTCATTTACAAAAGTGTTTTGATGTTTGCATCCAGGTACTTGAAAGTACAATATAAAAGCCAATATAAAAGCAATGCTCTTACCTTTTTCCCCCTTTCACTGAAACGAACCAGTGAACAGAATCGGAGACTTAGAAACCCAACTGAATTGATTTTAATCTTAATGCAAAATGATTGCAAGCAGAACTGTTGTCATCTCCTTATATGAGAAGGTCCACAAACCTCTAGAGAAGTGAAACGTTTATCACGTTTAACGTTTCCTTTCCTCATGAGATCACAGCTAACTTTAGCCCCTCTTGGCAGATCTTATCTTGTTTGCCGAATGTGTTGAACTGTTGAATGTGGCAATTAAACATACAATGAATACAAAAAAAAGTCATCAAATTAATTTTGAGCACAGGGAAAAGATATTACAGGTATAGCAACATAGGAATTTGTACTTTATTCTTGATTGTGCATCCTGTCCTCTTGAAAACATTTATCTAATCAGTTCAGTGCACTTTGTAGTCTTTCAAGTACATAAAGTGAGAGAGAGTACATATAGCCGCGGTATGGGTATGGAAGGTATGGAAGCATATGCTGTAAACATAAGGCTTATGTTTAGTAGAGTCTGTCCAATTTTTTTCCCCCAGATTTAGCTCTTTTAATAATCGTTCAGAGCTCAGATGACTAATTGGAATGTGAAAAATGCATGTTGAAATTGCACATCAACACCATAGGCTGTGTAATGTGTAAAACAGTAACGGCTCTAAGCACGAGAGGGAATGTAAAATGCATGTTTAATATATAGTAATTTTAGCTATCCAGCCAGTAAATTGCAAAAAATACACATCATTAGAATTGAAATACTTAGCAGTAAAACAAGGTGAGTGTGCTTTCTACATACTGTGGCTAGTTAGGTCTTACAAAGGATGATGGTGATAATGTGTAGCTGAGGAAATGTTAGCATTGCATGGGTGTGATGAGGCCTTTCTGCTTCCCATTATTGCATATGTGTGTGTTCCCGGTTGTTTCCAATTCAGCTAATGAATGGTTGATTGAATAATTAGCGGCATGTGGTCTTTGTAGCACAAGCAGGTGTGCCCATACTATGAGACTAATTTACAATTAATATCCAGTGTGTATTTGCATTGTTGTAATACTAATAGTCAAACGCAATGATTAATTTGATATTGGCATTCCAACTTCCTATAACATTTTCAATATAATTAATTTTACATTTATGTTCATACTGTGCCCCGTGTAAATAGTTGTGCATAACATTTATCATCTCATTAGTGTAAAATGTTCTCTGTGGATATAAGAACCTCAGAAAAATGACATTTGTTGTCTCCTCCTTTGATTTTAAATGTTTCTATGTTAGCAACAGCAGTGTGGCATAGAGGTGAAGGAGCAGGACTTGTAACCAAAAGGTTGCCGGTTTGAGTCCTTGCTAGGGCACTGCTGCTGTACCCTTGGGCAAATTACTTAACCCACAATTGCCTCAGTAAGTACCCAGCTGTATAAAATGGGCAACATTGTAAAAACCTGTAACTGATGGAAGTCGTCTGCTAAATGCCAAAAATGTAATAATGGAAACTACTGATCCTGCCTCAGGCACCAACAGATTTACAAATAGACACACCTTTGGTTCATCGTTTCGTGTGTTACGCTCATTTGAGCCTGTTGGATACCAAGGTGGAGCTCAAGGATGCATGTTAAGACCTGTGAGACCTAAATTGGTCTGTTTTTAACGCAACAGAAAATATGCTCAGAGCTGTGGTGATCCGTGCAGAAACAATTCATAAAGGGGTACATAAAGGTACATAAAGGGGAAGATGACTTTTTTTTGAATCACAAAATGATTCATATGTTGGACCAAGGCTTCTCTACCACGCTTAACACAGAGTATATTTTACTTACCAAGTGGAATCTGAATGCTAACTATGGCTACATGCAGGTGTTTTCACAGTATGAATTGTTGGTAAGATATAAGGAATCAAATGGTGACTGAATAAAGAGAAGGGCAATATCTTGATAGGAATGGCAATAGTCTGAGGCCTCCTCCATTTCCTTGTGTGGGCCGTTGTTGCCGTAGCAAGTATACACTAAGATGAGAAACACTGGTGCAGTCATCGTACTCCTTTTCTTTGAGGAATTACAAAGAAAATTAACGATTATTTTCTCATTGTACAGGGATTTGAAGATCCGTCATTCTTATAGTCCTCAGTAAGTGTCCAGAAGCTGGTAAATGGTCCATGGCTGCAGTAGGTCATATTTCAAGAACTCTGCATCACAGAGGTGTCTGCCCAGGGTCATGGAAGTGACAGGATATCTGTTTTTCCAGGCCTAGATGAATAATACTCCAGATCACTCTGCAACCTTTGGGGAACTGGAGACTGATTAAGGCATTCATTTGAGGTAAAGTGTCTTGTGACCCTCTAAAAAAGAGAATTGAGATATCACAGGTCTTCAGCTGTTGAAAACAGCTTCACATGCTTATGCTTTTGAATTCAGACATTCACTGACTTAGAAACATGGGCAGATATATATATACACACACACATATACAAATGTAAGGGGGAAGTTCATCAGTTCTGCAAAGTGGTGATTGCTTGAACGCAGCAGATAAAATGACTAGATCCAAACGATACCAAGGTACGTTAGTTTACGCGTTATGCCAACCAAAATTAACAATCTTCCATATAACTACGATTTAAGATTAGCTCTCCAGAGTGTGGGGGAAAAAAAAGACCGGTGAATTTCCTTAATGCAAGGGGGCAAAGTTGTATTTCTTAATTTGGTTTAACTTCCTTTAGATCAGCGTTTCCCAAACCTCTCCTGGAGGACCCCTTGTCCTGCATGTTTTAGATCTCCCCCTGCTCCAACACAGTAAATTCAAATGATCAACTCGTTATGAACTCCTGAAGCTGCTTAATAACAAACTGATCATTTAAATCAGCTGTGTTGGAGCAGGGAGAGATCTAAAACATGCAGGACAAGGGGTCCTCCAGGAGAGGTTTGGGAAGTGCTGCTTTAGATGGTAAAGTCAACATGACAGAAATACCATAAAGGAAAATATGCTTTTCTCACTACATGCATCTAGCTAGCTGTGGTTGGACCAAACAGAACACCCCCTGTCTTAGCGGTTTCTTTCTTACAGGGAGTCTGTTCTATTGGTTACGTGCAAGAAACATACAGTGGGGTCCAAAAGTCTGAGACCAAATAGAAAATCTCTAATATTTTCACGTAAAGCTGGAAATAATCAAAACGTTTGAGGATTCAGAACCATTTAAGATTCTGCACTATTTCTAGGTCAGCAATCAAATTTAAGCAAATTTGGGACATTGACCAATTTAACTCATTTGTATAAAAGGCCAGATTTCCTTGAGTTGTATCCTTTCCATTGAAGCGTGTGTTCAGATGACACTCAAGTGGATTTGATCTACTCATCAGAGGCTCGTTTAAGTAACTCAACTTGCAGCTAGTGTTCACCTGTTATAAATATGGCTGTGCCTCAAGTTTCCAGCAGATCGTTGCTTACTAAGTAGCATTGTGATAGTGGGAAAAATGGCATCAGAACTAAGTGAAAGTGTCAGAAGTCAAATTGTTATTTTAAGCAAAGAGGGGCTTTCTCAGCATCAGATCGTGGCTAGACTAAAGGTTTCTAAGGGGGAAGTGCATGGAACTCTGAAAGGCTTTGCAGAAACTGGATCAGTTGTATCCAAAGCATGATCAGGCAGGCCAAAAGTGACCACACCATCAGAAGATCAAGCTTAGTTCCCTGAGAGATAGAAAAGCAACTTCATCACAGATACAGAATTTGCTAAATAAAGAACGCAAGACTCCAATCAGCAAAAGTAATGTCAAAAACTGTCTTGTAGTGGTCTGAGAATCAGTAGCAGTTTCTAAACCACATCTCAGGAGGGGAAACAAGGCCAAATGGATAATGACCCCAAACACACCTCAAATCTTTGTAAGAACTACTTGAATACCAAAGACCACCAAGGAGTCCTGACTGTCATGGACTTTCCTCCACAGTCGCCTGACCTCAACCCCATTGAACATTTATGGGGGCACTTGAAGACTGAGAAAGCCAAGCATTCTGTGACATCACCAGAAGCTCTTTGGAACATTGTCAGATCATGCTGGGATAACATGGGTCATCAGATTTTGCACAAACTTGTGGAGTCCATGCCAGCTCGAGTGCATGCTATCATTAAAACAAAAGGGGGACATACCAAATACTAAGATATTCTGAAATTCATGTACATTTTTCAAAGATTCAACTTTTCTCTCAAATTGTTGAGCTGATATTATCATTTGTAATGAAAAAAAAATAGCATTACATTCAAAACAAATGCAAAATAAAAGTATTTTGACTAGTGGTCTCAGACTTTTGGACCCCACTGTATGCATACATAACATTAACAATACAACCATACTACTTCAGTGAAATGCAATAGGTAAGAGTACATTTCATGTCTTACCATAAGATAAGGGTTGCTTTGGAATGAATGATCCAAGCTTAAAACTGAAAATATTAAATCTGGCTAAGGTTCAGTGTCAGTTTTGTGTGATTGCAGGTGTCCATTCAGATTTGATGCACATATACTGTAGGCTGATTATTTCACATCATCTGAAATGTTGTAAGGCCTAACTTTTTATAAAGTCAACTGACTTTCGTTTTGGTGCATAATGCCAGTTTCCGTAAGGTAAGTTGCACAAAACTCTTAAAGGTAAAATACATTTATTCTAATTGAAACATAGTGCTAGTTCTGAGTGGAAATGTTCTAAACCTTTTTTGAAAGGGTTGAAATAATTAATTCTTCCATAGCATGGGTTGGAAAGTGCATCGTATTGAACTGTGGCAGACATGCGATTGGTGTAAACATCCAGCAATTATTACTGCAGTATATCTTGCGTGAGTGTATAATGAATGGGATTACACGGAATGCCATTGCAGGGTGAAATGATTCCAAGGTGAAACTATGTTACTGAAAGGGAGTGGCAGTCTTCAGGTGATGGACAGGTCTAATCAGCTTGTCAGATTCAGATACTCTTCCTCTGACAGAATCCAAGTAGAGCAGTGGAAGATGAGGTACTAATTTTTGCTAGCTTCTGTAGCCTTAGACACTATTTTCTATTACTTGATGAAAGAATGACATGGATACAGGAACAAGGAGAAAGCCATAAAAATGTTGTTAAAACTTTGATTTTTTTTTTTTATTAATGTAAGTACAGTATATGCAGAAAATGAGTTACATGGCAAACAAAACATTAGTATATGTCACATAATTGTACTGTCCCATTGTATATCTTTGTTTAGAAACACCCCTGCAAAGAAAAATGTGTAATACTGAAAAAATATATACTCATAATAAGCCTATTTAAAACTTGCAGCAGTTTATGAGCAAACCCAATGGTCTAAAACCAACCATGGGTTTGATATATGTTCAGTTCAATCAGTTAGAAAGGTGATGAGACATCCAGCATTACTTTATAGTAGCTAATATAGATTCATATGGTTGAGGAAAGAGAGACAATGTAATGATAGGAATGGCTGAAGTTTGATGTCTTCCATTTTTCCATATGTATGCGGTCATCAGCTACAAGTTTCCATATACGTTGAGATCGGCAGTATTGGTGTAGATATCGTTCTAGTATTTTTGAGGGAAGATAAAGAAAGTTATTAATACAATGTTTGAACCTTGAGGCTCAATATCTGTGATGCTTCTAGTATGTCCTCAACATTTGTTTCTATAAGCTGGGAAATGGCACATGGCTACAGTTGGTCATTTGCATATTTCAGATGTGAGGTGTTTCCTTGAGATAAGCTGGCTTGTTACCTTATCTTTCAAAAATGAATTAAGATTTTACAAATGTGCAACTGGTGAAAGCAACTTATCAAATACTCACCCCACCACATTCATAGCTGTTCACAGACTTGACATTGGCAGATTTCTGGGTACTACAAAACAAAATTAAAATGCAATTCTGCATCACATAATCATCTTGAAATCATTGATCACTGGAAGTACAGAATTTCCTTAGCAGATGTCCTTACATATCAAACACATAAACAATATTGGAATATGTTGCACTATTATTGCAGCAGTGGCACAAAAGGGGCAAAATACCTTTTAGGAGAGGGGCAGCGGGGTTTGGAAACCTTCATATCCGCTCCACCTGCTGTCACATTGTTGGCCCTGTGAACAAAAGCACTGTTGAGCATTCTGTTTCTTTGCTGGGAGGGTGAACTGTTAAGGAGATAAAAAGGCACAAACCTGTAACCAACGCTCGTGTCAGCAGAGTTGCAAGGTTCCCTCCTGTAAAATGTAAAATCAGTGTGTACTCAGGAAATTCACAGGGATACACGTTAGGTCAGGATGTAATGAGAACAACCACAAACACTTTATGAAAATCAATGAATTTTTAATACTAGCTTTCAACCACTCTCCCCTGAGAAAGGTCAGATTGCCTGGTTAAAATAACTTAAGAACAACCACCGTTGGTTTTAGCAGAACTCTGTCAGCTTACCTAGAAAACCTACTCCAAATAGATCGCCTGTGAGAAAAAAAAAAGAGGAACAGAAATACTGATGTATTAAAATGCAAATGAAATGCAAGTTAATTCTGCTCTTCAGTCAGCTGTGTCCTTTTTGAAAACAGCAGCAGAATCTTATATAGTCTGGAAAAAGTTACAGAAGTTACTCACCTCTTTTCAGGTCGTGGCGGCCCACCATTGTAATCATCAGGGCGTGTTCTGTGGGAGTCATATGTGAACATAAGTTATCAAGGAAACAATTTTAACATGGAAAATTTTAGTAAATTTCCAAGGCAGGATGCAAGCAATTAACAATAAGTCAAAAAAATACATGCGCACACGCACACGCACGCACACACACACACGATACAACAGGTCACATAAATACTCCTGACTTACTAACGCATGTTAAACTAAACATAGTATGGTTCCCTTGAAGAATGGAGTGCACACTGGAGTCTGTCAGATGAATTATTCAGCTGTAAAGAGTGACAAAATATTTATGCAACGCTGAAATGCTTGGCCTTTTATGGTGACCTGAGCCTTTTCTTACCTGCGTGACAGACGTGAAAGTCTGCTCCAGATTCTGGAAAAACAAATAACAGACATCAGGTCATCATTATGGCCCCACACAGCCGGAGTCCTTTAGTTTCACATCGCAACTTAACGTCAGCTTCATATTGATTTACTTGAATCAAAGGGACAACAACTTAAAAAATCACAAAGAAGCCGGTGTTTACCCATGATTAGTAAGTTTTAGTATACTTGCCCATTATCGCCTCTGCTCTGAAGGTCCTGTATACGTCTCCTGCAAAAAGACAGCAGCGGCGGCATTGAGGTGAGGAAACCGAAGCACAATGTGTTCTCAGCTAATGTCATCCGCCAATTGTCATGACAGCACAATACTCCATATCACAGTCTCAAGACTTTTATTAATTTTTAGAGAGTCTGTAGTGTAGGGACAGCAGTGTGGTATAGCAGTAAGGAATTGCGCTTGTGACCCAGAGAGCGCCGATCTGATTGCTTGATAAAGCAATGCAGTTGTACTCTTGGTCAAGGTACTTAAATTGTATCCTATGTGAATCAATCTGGATGGGAGTGTCTGTTAATCAGTAATCATAATGTACTGTAGTATTGTATATTACCACTACACCACACCGTAGAGCGGTGGCTAAGTGGAAGGGAGCAGGGCTCATAACTGAAATGTTACACTATTAATGTACCCTTGGGCAAGGTCCTCAGTCCATGAATGTCTCAGTAAATGTCCAGCTCTATAACTGTATAATATAAAAACAAGAATGAAACTGTAAACTATGTAAGTCGCTCTGGATAAGCGCATCTGCAGAGCACCAAGATGTGAATCCTGTAGAATGTTCGAGATATGATAAACCACAGCAAAATCAGATACAGAACATGGTTAGTCAGACCAAGACTTTAACACCCACATGAAATTTCCCCTGCCACTTCCCCTTCTCAGTAACTTACATATATTTTTTCCTCATCAGAATGCACAGTCCACCAAAAATGACTGCTGTCCCCACTGCTGCTGTTACAGGGATGATAATGTGGAGCATGTTTGCCTTACCTATAAAAAAACATATAAAATACACAGATTTACATCACATGCACAACAACACTGTAACTCTACATCAGTAAAGTGCCTCACAGCTGGTTTCATGGATACTACATTACATTACATTACATTACTTCATTTAGCAGATGCTCTTACCCAGAGCGACTTTCAAATACGTGCATCACTATGCTGAGTAGTTAGTGCAAAGTATTACAAGAGATCAGTAAGATACAAAGTTAAGTGCTAAGGTAGTGTGTTTTTTTTTTAATGAAAAAAGCAATCGATAGGATAGATAGACATAGATAGGGAGGAAGGTAGGCTAGAGATACAGGCTAGAGATGCAGGTACTGTATGTAATATGCCTTGTGTACTTTCAAGTGATTCTTGGTACTGCACAGAGGTGGGTATCATGTCCTCCCTAGATTATGTTTAGGATGCATCGTAACGTTTGGCATGGAAAGCTTAGCTCACGTTTTACGTTGAGAGTGAAGGAGGTCTCTGACGTCTTTCCTCCGTGGAAGGAGGCCATACATGTGATTTCTCTGTGGTCGTCGTCTTCCGTCGGGGTGATCGTGAGGATGGACTCTGTCTCCCAGTTCCCATGGCTGTTGTCCTTGTGAGACACAATGACTTGTTTGTCGGGAACGTCTTTCCAAGAGAGTTTTGGGACGTACGAGGGGCAGGTGTGAGTGACAGAGCAAATAATGGGGAAGGGAGTCCCTTCTTCGCAATCCTTGAGATAAGTCAGTTTGGGTGGCTGTGGTTCTGCTGCATAAACAGTAACCAAAAAAATAAAATAAATCAAGATCAGTCTAATGCATTTCAGACAGAACACTCTACAGGACAGCAGTTACATTACAACTGTTTAACATTGTAATGCAGATGAAGAGACGTTTACGTATCTTCCATTCATACAGCTGGATACTAACAGAAGCAATTAGGCTTAAGTACCTTCCTCAATGGTACAGCAGCAGTGCCCCATCTCAGAATTGAACCAGTAATCTTTGGGTTATGAACCCTGCTGCTACCCTGGACTGCACACAGCAGTGATTGTCCCAAACAAGCTAATCAAAGCATGACACAGATGTAATGCACGGCAGAAACATGAAATGCTTTACCAGAAATATTCAGAGATGGTGAGCAGACATACCCATCATGCTGATTATCACGCATTGTTCCACAAAGGAAAATTTGTCCATGCTGTCAATTTCAATCCTGAAGCAATATGGGCCATTGTCATGGTCTTTAATTTCATCAATCTCCAAGGAACAGTTGGCTTTCCCAAGTTGTCCCACAAGCTTTGTGCGACCTTTGAAATTGTCCACCACCTTCGTTTGATCTTCATAGTAGATTTTATTATTCCAATTGTCCTTTTCATGCCAGACGCCCCTGAGTCGTGAAGTCGACATTTCATGCCCGGGGTGAGTAAAAGTGCAGGGTATCACCACACAGGAACTGGTCAGTGCTTTAATTTTGGGGACAACCTCTGCCTCCCAGTCAGAAGAAAACACTGGTGAGGAAATGGCTGGAAGAAATGAAAATTTGTACCTATTATTGAAACAGGCTAAATCCCAGTTGGTAAATTTAGTTGATTAAGTTAGTTAGTAGTGGGGAGCAGTTGTAGATGGACAGAGTGAGAGTGGGCTGTAGGATATACAGTACTCAGCCCCACAACTGTATACTCAGGAGGAAGGTGAAGCTGAGGCAAAGGAGATGGCTACCTTGCAGGTACAGACAGCACAGCCACAGTCTTGCAGTTGTGTTCATTTTTTGCAGCTGGGTAAGGACACTGTGAAAACATGACAATGAAGCCAACTCCTTCACAATGGCATTGTTTTCAGTGATTTGCCTGTTTTAAACCTAAGTTCAAATGCCCGCAAATGCTGTGGCCAACCAGGTCCTGAGGACAGTAACTGTTGCCCGGATACTAAAAAGCATGTTCTCTTGATTCAGATCTAATTCAAACACCTTTGTGCTACAGTGGTGAATGGCCTTTTGCATGCATCACAGAAAAACCTGTTGAAACACAGCTATTCACAAATCAGTTTTCACATATACCTTTACCTTACAGTGCAGTAAAGTACAGTCCTGGTAAAGTTAATATTTATACCATCAGCTACTTTGGGCATTCCAAGTGTAACACTCACCACAATTAAAGTTTAATTTGTAAATTAGTGATATTGTTTTGTAGCACACTATACATCAAACACCACTTTGTGATGTGCCGCTTATAATACCTTAGAGACCATAATCACTGCATCATTTTTCATGACACATATATATATATATATATATATATATATATATATATATATATATATATATATATATATATATATATATAATGTGTGTGTGTGTGTGTGTCATGACCAGTGTCCAAAAAACATTATGACACAACACCAATGTCATACTGCTACTGATAATAGGTGGGACAATCTTAAATTTATGCTGCTAGGCTGCCTGGAGTACAGTGATGAAAATAACCTAATCTCCCCATTTACAGCTATTTTTTAAATGCATTCACAAGCTCTTCCACAATTCTTCCAAAAATTAAAATAATAAAGAGCAAAATAAATAAATTAATTAACTAAAACATCAGTTGTAAATCAGAATCATATTGCCACACAATGACTATATCAAAAAATGTATCAATCCTGTATCTAATGGACTGAAGACTACATTATTTTTTAAATAAAACCACCATTACAGAAAACTAACCAAAAAGAAAGTGTTTCAAACACAGGAAACATCTGGATTGCTGCACGTTCAACAGATAAGGAACTTCACACCCACTAATCACGTCTGTGTCTATTCTTCAGCCTGGGCTGTAATCAATATAACTCCTACCCTCCAGCAAATCAGCAAATACCACAAATTTAAACATATATAATGACCAAAGAAAATATTGATAAGTGTACTAGTTCTGATTTTCATGTATTTTAGTATTCCGTGTTTTGCAGCGTACATTTTAAAGCTCTAGTCATGTCATTTCCGTCTGTGACGATCAAATTTTTTTTTTATTTACATTAAACACTAGGAATGCTGTTGCAACTGAATATCATATCACATATGTAAAATATCCCAAACACTGACTGTCCCGACTGATCACAAACTGTGAAATTTGGCTAGTCTGACTTTGGTCCAAGGTTTGCTATTTTACTTGCTTAAATTAAAGTGTAACTGTATTTCCAGAACAGTTCAGTTGGCCTTGATCCAAGGTTTTGACCTGAGTATTTAACAGTATATTACACAGGCAATGCTCTTACCTTTATTGTCCTTGCTATGATTTCTGTAACAACTGTGACAACGAATTCGAGGTGGCCTCGACCGGAATCCAACTGAACTGGTTTTGATTTTGTGCTCTTGTGTTCATGAACTCGAAATGATTGAAAACAGAACTAGACTTTTTTTTTTACAGTAGATGAAGCAGGTCCACTGAGACCTCGAGAGGTGTGAAATTGTCATCATTTCCTTCCCTTCAAAGATCATAACTACGTTTAGCCCCTCTTAACAGACCTCGAGCTGTTTACCTTCTTCCTTTTTTAGGACAAGCAATGCAGTTATTTTGCACTTATAACCAAGCAGCAAAAGCTAAAGAAAATAAACATAATAAATATAATGCATTAACTTATAAGATGCAGAAAATATTTTATGGCTACAATCTTTTCCTTAATTCAGTACCAACTTTATGCTTGAATGATTACACATACTGTCCTCTTGACTAGGTTAATCTAGAGTTAATCATTTCAGAGCACTTTGTAGTCTTTCACAAATTGTTTAAGTACTCACAATGATCAATGATAAAAATGATGCATTCAGTTCTTCCACTAACCATCTGATTTCCACACACCACTCAGGGGCAGCTACCCCTCTAAGCATCATGTTAATCCCATCAGGAATTTACATGAACTCTTTAAGGACCAATTCACACCTTTTTTGACAGCTCAAGGGTCTTTGCTTTACTCTCATATAAAATAAAATGCTCCTCGATGGCAAGATCAGGTGAGCAAGAGGAACCATACTGCAAGCATCAACTATAAGAAATATTCTCCCTGGTAAGAAGTCCACTCTTTCTATTCTTTTTCCTTCTTGGTCTGCATGATCAGCTAGCAATGGGATGCGTTTGTTTGTTAAGGAAGAGAACTTTGCCTGGACTTTGTGATTAGGAACTGGTACACCATTAAGGCCTTCCTGTGTATATTTGAGTTCCAAGTACACAAGAACCCAGGGCCGTATTAAAACAAAATCTAAGTGCAAGTCTCAGGAAAAGGCTAGTCATGTGTTGTTAAGTAAAAGCAGTACCAATGAAAGCAGTCACTGTGGTCCGTGCCAGTGTAGGAAAAATTTATGGGGAGGCACCTTATCTCTTGGGGCTCCCCATTGCGAGGGCTTTCAGATTAGTGAAATGCAGCAATCTGTGATACAATTCAATTGGTGTTATGGAACTTTTTTTTTCCAAATATTTTAATACGATTCAACAAATAGTATTTTGAGATGAGCTAAAGAAGGAAATGGGAAGAGCTACAACAGTACACAGTGGCTTAAATTGAAAAAACCAGTAACGAAATGTACATTATGCACAGACATTACATTTACATTTACATTTATTCATTTGGCAGACGCTTTTATCCAAAGCGACTTACATAGGTTACAGTTCTTTACAATGTTATCCATTTATACAGCTGGATATTTACATTAGAGAGCCGTAACATAACCCAGATAAAAAAAAACTGCTTTTCAAGCTCATGTGAAGGATAGCACAGTGAGAGTGTTTCCATCATTTATTTTATTTACATCATAAAGATCTCTAGGCTAATGACTCATGTTGACGGTCAGAATGATAAGCACGTACCTAAACACACACACAACGTGATAGACAGCGACACAAAGGCAAATTGTGAGCCCTGTAAAACTGATTACCCAACTGAATATCTGCTGGCTTAGATAAAAATTAATCACCTACATTTGCCTATGGATAAAAGAACCCAAACTGGAATATACACGGCTGCCAAGTACCACAGTTATTTACTAATTTTGGTAATGTGATTGCTGCTTTAAGCAGCCTAGATCAGATAAGAACATAGTGATTGCTCATCAGGACAATCAGTATTTTCTTATTTGTTGTTCATTTATAGTTCCCCTTGGAACCATTACATCTTGGGGAAAAAAATTTTGAACTCGGTACGATTGTGAAACTTATGACTCCCAGTCAATGCATCAAAGTGCTTTCTTCTTTATGAGGCATTACAATGTATAAAATGTATTAACATTTTATTTTTGACTGACTCTCACAATTAGCCCAAGGTTTATCCTTGTTCTTAGATGCTGTTCACACCCCTTGTTATGTTCAGATGTTCACATCTGCTCTGTTTGGATCCATGTGCAGGTCGGGCTTGCCAGTGTTCTTTACCGTCTTTGGCCACCGAACCCGCTCCTCACACTGAACATGGGAAACGGAGGATCCAGCGCCCACACGGTCCGTTTCCAGCGTAAAGAAGACAGGATTAAACTGGAGGACTCCCTGATGAGACAGGAGGATGAAACCCAAGCTACAAAGTCTGGGAGGGTCTGCGTCAGAACCAAAATGCGTCTCAGCTGGAGAAGTGAGATTCACCACGTCCTTCTGCCTGCAACTGACAGCCGGGGTCTCCTTTCTGCCGGGGACAGGGGGGGACTCTGCAACCCAGTCTTCATTGAGGAAGAGCTCTTCTGAATTGCCCTGGAGGGCGGCACCCTCAGCAACATCCGCATAGTTGCTGCTCAATGTGAATTACAGCAGGATGGCGTTGGCATTACTGATGGAAACTCTCTGCAAGAACGCGTGGCTGAATAAAAATAGCGTACACTGTGAACTCTTGACACTAGGGTTGCAGGTTCAACCCTGGCTAGAACATATTTCTTTAGTGGTAACTTGTTCATTATTAAAGGTGTGTGTTTTCATATTTAACTGCCTTCATCTTTTATTTTGGGTATTGAAAAATCTTGGATTTTGGTGCAGGCAAAGATAATGTCCACATTGTTTGTCCTTTTTTCTATAATTTAATATTTAGCCTGCTCAGAAACTTTACTCCCTATTTATTTGTACTAACTGTAACATTCCATGGTAGAACAAGTGAAACTTGTAAAATAAGGATAAACACCATGGAATCTGTTTACCTCTTTTTTTTTAAAAATTGCATGGGTTAACGTTCTATTCACAGCAATTAAAGAAAATATTCTAAATTTAGTTTAAAGTAATTGTGCTTGATACAGCATATAATACATTCTAACAATTCTAAACACATAATTTACATACATAACACTTTTAGATAAAAAATGGTTGTGTGATATGACTGTATGTGGTATTCTAGACTGTGATTTTTGTGTAATTTTCTGCAAATCTAAATATTTGGTAGGAAAGGGAGGAAGGAATGGTACCCTGGCAGAGGAGCAGGAGGGGCACAGTGCTGACGGACAGCTCCCACCTCTGGAATACGTCACCTACAGATCTCTCAGGGTCACCGCACTGCACCGGACCTGTCCAGTGCTGAACCAGGTAAACACCTGCTGGCACTTTCCCAATCAGGCAGATGTTGCTAATCGCCCCGTAACAACTGGAGGAAGGTTTCAAGCTATTACATTATCCATAGCAACTAACACAGGTTACAGTTTAATCCATGTATACTGGTGAATATTTACTGAGGCAGTTGTGGATTAAGTACCTTGCCTAAGGATACAAACAGCAGTGACCCAGTCAGGAATTGAGCCAGCAACCTTTTGCTTGCACACTCTGCTCCTTACCACTACACCACAAGACAGAGCCTCTGCATCTTGTTTTCTTTTCATGTTTCACTTCCTGCATGACCCTGGTGAAAAGACTTGTGCCTGGAGGGGACCAACCCCTTCTACTGCTCAGCTTGGCACTCTTGTCCTGTCCACTACCAGAGAGAAGACAGCTTAACTGAACTATGACCAACTGTTCAACCACTGAGCCACGGCTTGTATAGTGTGCTTAATAAAAATTCAAGCTAAAAATACTGTTTGTTTTCCTGTAAACCCTTCCTGCTGTCTCTGCGTGACTCATTCTCCCCAGTCCAACACACGGACACGGCCACAACTCCGACTCTTTGGCAGAGACATATTATTATAAGAAGCTTCTTGATGCGAATAGGCAATCTGGTCTTGTTAGTTTATGGTCTAGAGTACATCTAGCACTGTCTTAAGCCTCTAAAACTCTCCCTGATTACACATGACATCCTGGTCAGACATGCAATGCAATAACAATTCTCTGTGTTACAAAAAAGACAAACAAGTTGTATTTTTTAGTGTGTGAAGTTTAAGTTTCACTAATTTCCACCCATGCCTCACCGGTAATTTTTTGAGACATGAGTTTATCTTGATATGACTTGTGTAGTCCACCAGTTCATCCCTTTTAAACACCACAGCAAAACCTCCAAAGTCTGACTTTGCTGAAACTAAAGACATTCAGTCCAGAATTCAGTCAATTCTTCAAGGCCATTTTAAGGGAACATGCAATTCTATAAAAATGCTAACTATGGGGTTCCTGAGTCCTACAGACCAGGACATTGCAAGATTGGGTCTGGATTGTGTCATTAGCCAAAAATATCTGGCAGCCTGTGGAGGAAAATAAGTAACTTTGGGTCTGAGTTGGTAACATCAGCCAGGATCTGGGCTGAGGGCCATCACTGCGGCACTAATCAGTGCCTCTAGTCATCCCTTAAGGCTGATTTATGCTTCAGATTTTCATGTGAACACCAAACCGTACGCAGACATGGCACCAGCCTCGGCAAAGCAAGACACTTCATGCTTATTGCATTTCTGCGGGCAGCATGAGGCTGCATGTACTAACTGCCAAAACAGCCAGTTCTTTCAGTCGATCTGCATGCCAGTGATGACAATGTTCATGATCAATCAATTATCAAATTCGATAATCTTCCAGTCGTCTTCAATGCGTACCCCTACGCATTGTTACAAAACCCTGTGAATGCACAACAGGAGGCACGAAACCTCTGTGTGAACAGACACAATGGCTGCAACTACATCACCTCGTTTGTGCAACAGTTATGACCATGCTGATCACAAGGAGCTGATCGGCTCTTTGGCACCTATGAATCACCTATGAGGTGATCACAAGTGAGAAAAGTTCCTCCCCTTCAATGGGCGCTTGATGTCCGGTGATGCACTGTGAGGCTAGCAGCGTGAGAAATAAGCACTGGCTACATGCTGTTTGTTGTACTTCAGCACTCCTGTGCAAGAGAGATTAGGAGACCACAGTTTTAAACTTTTCGCAAAATTTATCATACTCACAACAATAAAATTCTGTTGGGGGCAGAATAATGGACATTGTTAAGGAGTGACAACTTGGTTTAGGCAAAATGTAGGAATAATGCATTTAACAAGTTCCAAATGAAAAGAGGAGAATTTACAGACAGCCCCAATGCAATTAACCAAACCTAGGCAAACCGCAGTCAAGACGTCAATCCATCCTATTTTTATTTCGCTCTATTTCTCTCCTTAATAAAATTGGCTTGTCTAACGCAAATAACCCTAGAGCCGGAGAAGACAGTATTGCTAATGTGTTTTCTGGTGGGTCAGCTACATGAACACTTTTACCAGCAACTTTGGTGCAACCAGGACTGTTGCACCAAAAAGGCAAGAATTTACTCTGGCAGGGGAAGTAAACCATTGAATTAAAATATTAATTTGACACATTGTTCCAGTTATAACAGAGGACGAATTATTCACCCATTATTAATATCCAGTTATACATATATGATGCCCAGTGATGTTGTTCTCGGCCCCATTCCTTATATTTATCTGTTTAGTGTCTCTAATTCCAAATGTCATAGATCCTATTCATCACCCTGCCCCCCCCCCCCCCCCCCCCACACACACACACACACACACACACACACTGTGCCACTTCAGGGCATGTAACCATGCTTTCTGTTAGTTAAAAACAGACTTAAAAGTGGGAAGTAACAATGGCAAAAATAAAGACATCATGAGGTACTTAACCCATAATTGCCTCAGTAAATATCCAGCTGTGTAAATGGATAACATGGTAATGGTAACCAATGTAAGTCACTCTGAATAAGAACATCTACTAAATGCCAATAATGTAATGTAAAAGCTAGTATCAACAATGCCATTGTACTGTGTCTGTGTGTGGTACATGGAGTGTGATTTTTTTTCCCACAAGAGGCATATATATTAGGATGTAAAGGATGATGACTTCCACATACAAAGCGCTCAGCCACAGTTTTACCACGTTTGCCACTCCACTGCAAGACTAAATGAATGTCTCTCTTTCTGCAGAAAAACTGATGTACAGTTTGATTGCAGTTGTCACTGTAGTGTTGATAGTCGTCATGGCGATTTTGGTGTGGGTGGCAAAAAGACGCTGGTAAAATACACTTTCTTCACAGTAACTATTCCATCTGACACCTGGAGCTCATATTTTCATACATTTCTTGTTTTCTTTTTATTTTTATTTTTACATTTGCATCATTTTCTATCACAGGTGCAACAATGACCAGCCTGTCACTGCTATGAAAGACATAGCTACTGTGATGGAAAAGACCTCCTATGCTCCTTAACTCCTACCCTCCAGCAAATCAGCAAATACCACAAATTTAAACATATATAATGACCAAAGAAAATATTGATAAGTGTACTAGTTCTGATTTTCATGTATTTCAGTATTCCGTGTTTTGCAGTGTACATTTTAAAGCTCTAGTCATGTCATTTCCGTCTGTGATGATCAAATATTTTTTTTATTTACATTAAACACTAGGAATGCTATTGCAACTGAATATCATATCACATATGTAAAATATCCCAAACACTGACTGACCCGACTGATCACAAACTGTGAAATTTGGCTAGTCTCAGACTTTGGTCCAAGGTTTGCTATTTTACTTGCTTAAGTTAAAGTGTAACTGTATTTCCAGAACAGTTCAGTTGGCCTTGATCCAAGGTTTTGATCTGAGTATTTAACAGTATATTACACAGGCAGTGCTCTTACCTTTATTGTCCTTGCTATGATTTCTGTAACAACTGTGACAACGAATTTGAGGTGGCCTCGACCGGAATCCAACTGAACTGGTTTTGATTTTGTGCTCTTGTGATCATGAACTCGAAATGATTGAAAACAGAACTAGACTTTTTTTTACAGTAGATGAAGCAGGTCCACTGAGACCTCGAGAGGTGTGAAATTGTCATCATTTCCTTCCCTTCAAAGATCATAACTACGTTTAGCCCCTCTTAACAGACCTCGAGTTGTTTACCTTCTTCCTTTTTTAGGACAAGCAATGCTGTTATTTTGCACTTATAACCAAGCAGCAAAAGCTAAAGAAAATAAACATAATAAATATAATGCATTAACTTATAAGATGCAGAAAATATTTTATGGCTACAATCTTTTCCTTAATTCAGTACCAACTTTATGCTTGAATGATTACACATACTGTCCTCTTGACTAGGTTAATCTAGAGTTAATCATTTCAGAGCACTTTGTAGTCTTTCACAAATTGTTTAAGTACTCACAATGATCAATGATAAAAATGATGCATTCAGCTCCTCCACTAACCATCTGATTTCCACACACCACTCAGGGGCAGCTACCCTTCTAAGCATCATGTTAATCCCATCAGGAATTTACATGAACTCTTCAAGGATTCACACCTTTTTTGACAGCTCAAGGGTCTTTGCTTTACTCTCATATAAAATAAAATGCTCCTCGATGGCAAGATCAGGTGAGCAAGAGGAACCTTACTGCAAGCATCAACTATAAGAAATATTCTCCCTGGTAAGAAGTCCACTCTTTCTATTCTTTTTCCTTCTTGGTCTGCATGATCAGCTAGCAATGGGATGCTTTTGTTTGTTAAGGAAGAGAACTTTGCCTGGACTTTGTGATCTTAGGAACTGGTACACCATTAAGGCCTTCCTGTGTATATTTGAGTTCCAAGTACACAAGAACCCAGGGCCGTATTAAAACAAAATCTGAGTGCAAGTCTCAGAAAAAGGCTAGTCATGTGTTGTTAAGTAAAAGCAGTACCAATGAAAACAGTCACTGTGGTCCGTGCCAGTGTAGGAAAAATTTATGGGGAGGCACCTTATCTCTTGGGGCTCCCCATTGCGAGGGCTTTCAGATTAGTGAAAGGCAGCAATCTGTGATACAATTCAATTGGTGTTATGGAACTTTTTTTTTCCAAATATTTCAATACGATTCATCAAAAATTATTTTGAGACGAGCTAAAGAAGGAAACGGGAAGAGCTACAACAGTACACGGTGGCTTAAACTGAAAAAAACAGTAACGAAATGTACATTATGCACAGACATTAAAGAGCTGTAACATACCCAGATAAAAAAAAAAAAAAAACAGCTTTTCAAGCTCATGTGATGGATAGCACAGTGAGAGTGTTTCCATCATTTATTTTATTTACATCATAAAGATCTCTAGGCTAATGACTCATGTTGGCGGTCAGAATGATAAGCACGTACCTAAACACACACACAACGTGATAGACAGCGACACAAAGGCAAATTGTGAGCCCTGTAAAACTGATTACCCAACTGAATATCTGCTGTCTTAGATAAAAATTAATCACCTACATTTGCCTATGGATAAAAGAATATTGAACCCTAACTGGAATATACACGGCTGCCAAGTACCACAGTCTGAAATGATGTAATTATTTACTAATTTTGGTAATGTGATTGCTGCTTTAAGCAGCCTAAATCAGATAAGAACATAGTGATTGCTCATCAGAACAATCAGTATTTTCTTATTTGTTGTTCATTTATAGTTTCCCTTGGAACCATTACATCTTGGGGAAAAAAATTTTGAACTCGGTACGATTGTGAAACTTATGACTCCCAGTCAATGCATCTAAGTGCTTTCTTCTTTATGAGGCATTACAATGTATAAAATGTATTAACATTTTATTTTTGACTGACTCTCACAATTAGTCCAAGGTTTATCCTTGTTTTTAGATGCTGTTCACACCCCTTGTTATGTTCAGATGTTCACATCTGCTCTGTTTGGATCCATGTGCAGGTCAGGCTTGCCAGCGTTCTTTACCGTCTTTGGCCACCGAACCCGCTCCTCACACTGAACATGGGAAACGGAGGATCCAGCGCCCACACGGTCCGTTTCCAGCGTAAAGAAGACAGGGTTAAACTGGAGGACTCCCTGATGAGACAGGAGGATGAAACACAAGCACTAAGTCCGGGAGGGTCTGCGTCAGAACCAAAATGCATCTCAGATGGAGCAGTCAGATTCACTAAGTCCTCCGGCCTGCAACAGACAGCCAGGGTCTCCTTTCTGTCGGGGACAGGGGGGACTCTGCAACCCAGTCTTCATTGAGGACGAGCGCTCAGCAACCTCCGCATAGTTGCTGCTCAGTGTGAATTACAGCAGGATGGCGTTGGCGTTATCGATGGAAACTCTCGGCATATAATACATTTTAATAATTCTAAACACATAATTTACATACACAACACTTTTAGATAAAAAATGGTTGTGTGATATGACTGTATGTGGTATTCTAGACTGTGATTTTTGTGTAATTTTCTGCAAATCTAAATATTTGGGAGGAAAGGGAGGAAGGAATGGTACCCTGGCAGAGGAGCAGGAGGGGCACAGTGCTGACGGACAGCTCCCACCTCAGGAATACGTCACCTACAGATCTCTCAGGCTCTAGTTCTCTCCTTAATAAAATTGGCTTGTCTAACACAAATAACCCTAGAGCTGGAGAAGACAGTATTGTCAATGTGTTTTCTGGTGGGTCAGCTACATGAACACTTTTACTAGCAACTTTCACCAGGATTGTTGCATCAAAAAGGCAAGAATTTACTCTGGCAGGGGAAGTAAACCATTGAATTAAAATATTAATTTATGATACCCAAGAGCTCCTGTTCAAATGTTCCATACCCTGACACATTGTTCCAGTTATAACTGAGGAGGAATTATTCACCCATTATTAATATCCAGTTATACATATATGATGCCCAGTGGTGTTGTTCTCGGCCCCATCCCTTATATTATATTTATCTGTTTAAGTCTCTCTAATTCCAAATGTCATAGATCCTATTCATCATGCCCACCCCCCCCCCCCCCACCCCCAAACACACACACACACACACACACACACACACACACACTGTGCCACTTCAGGGCATGTAACCACGCTTTCTGCTAGTTAAAAACAGACTTAAAAGTGGGAAGTAACAATGGCAAAAATAAAGACATCTCAGTGGAAATGAAAGAGGAACTCAGCATCAGAGTCAAAATCAGAAAGCATCCCTGTTGATGAGTGGATAAATGAGGAGAGAGTTGGATATATCTGACATACATCACAGGAATTATCTGTAAGTGATCAGGTTTATTTCATTTTTGAATATCCATATAATATGTACCATAGGGAGCTCTCTATATTTTATTTTTTGTCTGAGAACTTCTGGCACTGAATTTGACTGGTTTGTCCCAGTGGCTACTCTACTTCAAATCATAACCTGTATTCCACAGAAAACTTGGATGTGGGCTGGGAAAAAGGTATAATTAACCTTTTGCTTCACAAATAATGATGTGATCACTGTAAATCCCTTTGATTTAATGTGATAATATTTCTTGTAGTTTTGCTATTGAGGTCATTAATTAAATGTCAACAGTGTCACAAATATCTCAGGTCGTGTATACAAGGTGAGGCATTTATTGCTTTGATTTTAAATATTTATATTTTTGTGACTGTTCTCAGGAAATGCATTTCTCTGGTGTCAACCAAACTGTGAATGGAAGTGTTATTGTTGCATTGTTTTGCAAATGTTTTGTAATGTTTCATAACCATTATCCATAATATAATGTTCTATGCAACAGCAAATTACACGTCATTATTGCTAATGTTATAAATGTTATAAATAGTGGTTTGTGGTCCACAGGTTTTGTGATCTGGGGTAGAGATGGGGCCCAAAGTGTGGCTGGGGTACCTGTTCATTCACTGCCTCTGCCTAAAAGGTAAGACAGGGAGCAAAGCCCAAGTGAGACAAACTGGTAAAGACAAGGCATCCACTTTCCTTTTCTGTGGTAGTCACTTTTAAAACTAAAACTAAACAAATACATGTTAATGTAAATGTAATGCTGATCACATGAGCAAAATGAGCATGAGGTGATATCTTTTTAAACACCTAATATTCTTCCACATGATTAGATTTGCGCACACACACACACACACACACACACACATACACAGGTAAAAGGTATTGAAACATATATGAAATATGCATGATAAAATGGTGAAATAAGTGTAGTGCTGAGTTTGCTTGCACTGTTTGTTTTTCAGCACTTTACGCCAGTAAATGGACTGCAGAAGTGCCACAAACCATATCGGCTCTGCAGGGGTCTTGTGTTGTGGTTCCCTGCAAGTTCAATTATCCAGGCCCTGAGAGGAAGCCTTCCGACTTGATGGGAATATGGCAAACGGAGTCTTATGAGAGCATTTACGACCCAGACTCATCTAAAGTGATTGACAGGTTCAGGGGTCGTACAAACCTGATTGGAGAGCTTGGTAGAAAGAATTGTTCATTGAGAATCAATCACTTGCGGAGCAACGACAATGGCCCTTTTATGTTTCGGATTGTAATCGATGACTTCGATAAGTACTCTTACAGAAACAATAAGGTCTCCATTGTTATCAAAGGTAAGTGTGAAGATGTTTACTTTTTGTGGGTTATTTCTAAGACCATGATCAGATTTAATCTTGGGCTAAATATATTTAAGTCTCCAGGTCTCCACTGTTAGTACTACTGCCAAGTAGTAGCCAAGTCAGTTATTTGTTATATGTGAAAATGCTTATTTGAAGCCTGCTCTTTCTGGAGACAATCATTTATAAAAAATGGATTACATATCAAGTTTTGTCATTAATCAAAGTCCTGAATTCTGATGGTCAGCAAGCAATCCATAGCACTTCTATAAGGCTTTTCATTCTACATATTGTTAGAGCTGACCCTGGGATAATTTAGCCCCTTTTCACACACACATTGTTAACCCAGGGTTAACCTATGACCAGGGCTATACGATTCAGACTGCACTTCTTCTAGCCCTGAGTAAAATGTCCGTTGGAACACGCGACTAATGTTTACATTCTAGAATGACGCGTGACTACTCTTTAACAGCAAGCAGTAACATTAAAATGTCGCCATTAGCAGGGCTTTATGTGAGAGCGGTGTTGAAATCCTATTTTTTAGATTTTTTTTAGTTGTTCTGCTAGCTTTCTGACAGATGGTGAAAAACTTTTCTGTTGCGGTATGTTCCATCTAGTTTGTCTTGAACGGACTTTTCCGACCACAAACTCAGGAACAATGCCGTTTCCGGCAATAATATTTCCTTTTTGGAAATATTATTGTTTTAAGTTTGCTAGCTTGCTACGTACCTTTAACATCTGAATATTGCCGGTTTCGGTTAGTAGTTATAACGTAAACACAAAGCACACGCGTACTGTAATGACATGACGAAGAAGTCGTGTGATTGGACAACAAAAACGCGAAGTCCATTGTTCACTCTCCGCCGTTTTATTTCATTCTTGTGCGCACCGATCTCCAGATCTCCACTTACTCCACATTACCTTCTTCCCTCTCTCAAACCACTCTTTCTAAAACTCCCGTGCACTGCTATCTCTCCAACTATCTTGTCTCTGATCCGTATAAATGTTCAGCCAGTTAAAACTGCGAAGCACTCGCCGCTGCGTCTTCTGCCCGGCTGGATCAAACACGGAAGAGTGAGTAGCCGGGTTGTTGTACTTTTATGTGCGGAGTATTTATCCTGCCAACTGCCCTGTGACTGCCTGTATTCACCTTTGGCAGAAGTCTGGCCGTAACATAATTTATACGGATCAGAGACAAGATAGTTGGAGAGATCCACCGTCCTACCCAAAACAACAAAACAAAACTAGAAAATAAACTCGACAAAAATGCACCACCGTCTCACGAACTTTACACATAAAGCTGCTCTTAAACACGAAGTGAGCAAACAACTAAATTCGCACAATTTACCACGCGGGTAATCACTCAAATTCCCAAACGTCTATGTGCTTGCCGCCATAGACGTTTAAATTACCTGAGGTGCACACCTTCGTGCACCCGTGACCCATAACCCCTACTTCCGTGCACCCTTTACCTGACGTCATGAGGCATACCCGTAACACCACTTTCGAATGTGCCAGTGTGAAAGCTTTCTTAGCCTGGGGCTAAGAAGGTTCTAAGAATGCTCTTAGCCCTGGGCTAAGTGCAGTGTGAAAAGCCTATATCTTTGATTATTATTGTTATTATTTGTCTTTTTTGTTGCTTTTATTCAATTGTAGACACTCCGGAACCCCCTTCACTGACTGTGAGTGAGCAGGTCAAAGCGGGGGAAGCTGTGTCTGCTTCCTGCTCTATATCCCACTCCTGCCCCTCTGAACCTCCTCACCTTACCTGGAGCCACAGTGGAACACTCACGGTCCAATCAGAGCATCTGAAAAATGGCATATGGAGAGTGACATCACAACTGACCTTCACTCCTGCAATCACTGATCACAAGAAGAATATTATCTGCACAGCTCAGTATTCCAAAACGAAAACTGCGCAGGATTCTAAAACACTGAATGTCAAATGTAAGCAATACAGGGTATGATTTTTTTTTTTTTTTTGTGGCACTGTATGTGATTCATTCAATCCAAACAGTTCTTGGAAAAGGAAACTAACACAAGTTGTCAGTTTACCCTCAATCAAACACAACTTCCCCTTTTCTGACAACAGTTCCCTTTTATGGTGTTTCTTAAGCCTTCATGAACCCGGTTTGACAAATTCAAGCTGTTGTCAATCTCAAATGTATACAATCAGTTCATTGTTATGCTCAGTCAGTCAAAATCGGACTTATTCTGTTTCATGCCATCTGTTCTAATATGATCCAGGACTCAATCTTGGCTTAGTTAAGTAAGCATACATGTCAGTCTAATTAGTTAATACAGATAACTGATTAGTAAAGGCAAAAGGATCTTGCACACGTTTTTGTAAATGCACGCCCACCCCAATGAAATACAGAAACCATGGCATCTGCCTGAAGTGGATAAGTGCTGTGTGTATTTGGTAATTTGGCTGTGCTAAAAAGGTTTATCCTTCAACTTGTGGCTGTAACTATCCATCCTTTGAACAAAATCAGAGTGGCTGTATAAAATCATTGAAACTGAACCCTTGGCCTAATTGAAATTTCTTATTGTATATTTACATTACATTTATTCGTTTGGCAGATGCTTTTATCCAAAGCACCTCTTTCCTCTCATGGATTTTACATCTGTAATTCTGTACTTGTTGCTAGGCAGTGCTCCCTATTCTGTGAATCTGGATTACAAAACTGTGATGTTCCAAAGAAAAAAAAAAAATGCAGTAGACTGTCTAACACGGCTAAATAAATAACATAAAGGCATCATGTGTGAGGACTACATCTGAATCCATTATTGTATCCTAAAATGAAAACTTTGATGCTTAGTTGCTGGTTGTGGGTGAAATCCAGTGCTGATGATGTCATTCTTCCAGACGCCCCGGTCAGCGTGAGGGTTGATGTCGAGTCCACAGTGAAGGAGGGGGAGGCTGTGCAGATGCAATGCTCCAGTGACAGTAACCCTGCTGCCAGCTACCAGTGGCACAATGCTGCTGGAGCTCTACAGTCTGAGGGAAAAACTTACACACTGCAGAATGTGTCCAGACACACCGGAGCTTTCTACTGTACAGCCTCCAACACAGAGGGACTGCGCAACTCCACTCCAGTCAAGATCAACGTTGAATGTAAGTAGAGTCATTGCTAATACAGCAAAGCTGTAAATATCAAGTACATATTTTATTAGGCACCAGGGGTAAAGCCTCAGTTAAATCCTTACACTGTAGATGTGGGGGTTTTTCTGCAATTTCTATAATTTCAACATTGGTTAAATTTACACATTGCCCAACATTTCTTTCAGATCTAAACATTCACATTGCCCAACATTTCTTTCAGATCCCCCAGAGATCAAACGGGGATCAGCTTGCACAACAAGGATCTCTGGAGTGACCTGCTTGTGCATTGTGGATTCGAACCCCCCCTGTCAGATCGAGTGGGTGCTTCCAGGGGAGACCCTGCCTGGGAGCAGCACAGAGAGACATGGCTCTGTCACCCTGAGCACTTTATTGAGGTCGGTGGGCTCTCACACAGTCACCTGCCATGCTAGCAACTTGCACGGGAACACCACAGAAACCTTCTTCCTGCCCCAGAATGGTAAGCCACCATCCTCCATATGTACATTAATTAATACCCAGCTGTGTCAATGGATAACATTGTGAAAAACTCTGAATAAGAACATCTACTAAATGCCAATAATGTAATGTAAAAGCTAGTATCAACAATGCCATTGTACTGTGTCTGTGTGGTACATGGAGGCATATATATTAGGATGTAAAGGATGATGACTTCCACAGACGAAGCACTCAGCCACAGTTTTACCACGTTTGCCACTCCACTGCAAGACTAAATGAATGTCTCTCTTTCTGCAGAAAAACTGATGTACAGTTTGATTCCAGTTGTCACTGTACTGTTGATAGTCGTCATGGCGATTTTGGTGTGGGTGGCAAAAAGACGCTGGTAAAATACACTTTCTTCACAGTAACTATTCCATCTGACACCTGGAGCTCATATTTTCATACATTTCTTGTTTTCTTTTTATTTTTATTTTTACATTTGCATCATTTTCTATCACAGGTGCAACAATGACCAGCCTGTCACTGCTATGAAAGACATAGCTACTGTGATGGAAAAGACCTCCTACGCTGAGACATCAAGGTATTCTGTCCATGTCTGCACTGTATTTTGGTGAAAACACATTCAGAAAAATTGGTAAATTAAGCATTGTTTGAGTGAAGATCATTCAAATGACTACTCTACCCTTTGTCAGTCTGATATATAGGAAGTGTTGTCAGTCTTTTCTGACACTGACACTCCAATCCATGATGCAACCAGCCAGAGTTTTCCATTAGTGTAAAGTGAAAAACCCATCCAAAACTGCTGCTTCCCCACAGTTGGCTTTCTGATCATTTTAAGACCTGAAGAAAGATGTACAGGTTACAATATCACTGCATGGAGTTGGCATTGGTGACAAATTCATTGGTTAGAAACTGAGCAAGGTGTGGCCTGTGGGAGGCGCCAACACCACCCTCACTATGCTTAACTTTAAAAGATGTTACAGTAATTGACAACGCCACTGCTCTAATGAAGGGAGGGGAAGAACCCTGATGTTAGGCAATTGGCCCTGCACAAGCTACTCTAATGAAATAATACAGGCGGGTGCTTATATAAAAATTCATACAAGGCTTTATTGATAACAAAAGTTTTAAAAACATGACATGCAAGCAGGCTCAAAATATAGGGGGCTATGAGGTAGTTGTATCAATAAATTGATAAAAGATGATTCAGTATTAAAATGACAGGGGGGCTATAAGGCTATTGGCACAATGGTCCATCCAAAGGCTAATGGACAGCGCATTTTACAAGTATAAACTCTACATCAATAAACAGACTGTGATAAAACAGACAATAGACAAAGTGCAAACGTATCCTAGTTAGACTATCTGGTTGACGACTAGTGAAACTGGTGAAACAAATGAAATGTGCGACAAACAAAGGCCCGAGACCTTCAGCAGAAATAATAAATGGCGGTGAACAATGTGGTGTCTGCTGGGTCCTGCCTGCTACACAGGAAACAAAATGAGACCACAACAACACTAGAGCATAAATAATGGTATAAGTTACAACCACATATCATCCTGTTTGGTCTTGTGTCATAGTTTCACTGTTTTCTTTTCTCCCATTTCTTGACCGGCAAATATTTTTGTGGCTGTAGTCCATACAGTGTGCTTCTATTACCACTCTTCTTTGCTTATGTTTAGGGCTAGTTATCTTGCATTTTAGTCATTGTCTAAGCATTGGAATTTGATTACGTTGTTTGATGTTTTTACATGATCAGAGACCTGCCTACTAGAAAAATGTTTGTCTTTGCTCATTCCAATGAAAAGATATGGCTTGTTTTGGATAAGGCTCAATGGTGCATGTGAGTTCTTGATGTGTACTTTAAAACCCATCAGATTTTTGATCAATCTCTCCATTTAAATATCATAAAGGAAGCCTTATGGATGAAATTATATCCGTAATGTGAACTGTAAAAATTATAATTTTTTTTTTTTTTTTTTTTTTTAGAAAGGTGGAGAAAAATTGTAATAATTCAGTCTATGCGCACCCTGAGTTCAGTCCACCGATATATGGTAATATTGAGGTAGGTACAATGCTCTAAAAGATGTGGTGTAGGTTTGATGTACTCTCCTGCAATTAATGCATCAGCTGTTTAACAATTGAATATTATTATGACTTTCAATATAATTTTAGTTCACTGTTTTGGAAGACTATTGGAATATTGCTGGATTTATTCATATAATTTTTTATTTCTTCTCTGGTCTAATTCCTGCAGGCTGAGAACTGTGATATCTATGTGAACCAGGAGGATGCCACTTATGCAAATATTTAGAATGAAACAGACATACAAGATAAATAAGTAACCTGTTAAGATTCATTGACCTAGAAAGTATCATATTCGTCTGGGTATTTGCTAAGCAGATTTCACTCTTTCTTAAAGTATTTTAGACTTTCACCATACTTGGATCTTTATATTTACTGATACTTACAAAAGTGTTGTTATCATACTGTGTATACCAATCTGTGTGCAAAACAACTAGGCATGGCTTAGTGGATTTAACACAAATCACTGTATTTCATAAAACTACTCAAAATAAAAAGTCATATCTATGTCACTGTTTTTTTTCCTTTTTATCTAGTCTTTTACATTTGAAATCTTAGGTTTAATTTAATTTAAAAATGTTTTGTTTGCATATAGAAATAAGGCATATCATTATGTGTATTTATTTCATATATTCATAATATTTATTATTATACTTTCTCTGCTGAGACTTACAGGGTCTCAAAGGTTTTCCCTGCCAAACCAGGCAGTTAATGCATGCATACAGTGTGGTAAATTTCAAATCCCAGAAATTTGTCAGTTTGAGATGTATGCCCATTTTCTAACAACAGTGCAACATAGAGGACTGGAAAAAAAATCATCCCTAGGTGATCTACAAATTATTAAAATGTTTAGCGAGTGTCTCAAAACTATACTGTTTCAGGAAGTTGTAAAAATGTTTTCTGTGACATCACTCAGTGTTTTGATTTCACTCATCTAGTTAGTTTTGCCTTGCCAAGGTTGATAATTTCATGGGCATTTGCCTGGAGCATTTGGATGAATACTTGTCTGAATGGAGCTCAAGACTTTAGCCATTGTTTGACCACACACAAAAGGCAAGCCCTTTCTAATGTGAAAAGGCATGTGTCTCTCTGTTCATTATCCACAACTACAATATTTGTGAAGAAGAAAACAACTCATTGGATTTCCACCAGAGAAGCAAACAAAGTATACAGCACTCAACTCATCAATGCTTCAGACACTGTTTATGACTCAATCAGTGTACTCTTATTTGTTGCCACATTGAACGCACTGACATTTATTTAAGTAGATTGAGTATTAAATAAAAACTCTTGAAACTTTCAACACAAATTTTGTACATGAAGTTTATTCAGTAGCCCGGAACAACAGAAAAGACATTCGCTCTATTTGCACTGAATTATTGAGCAAAGTTAATAAAGAAAATAATAACAAAAAATAAATAATGTAAAGGAGAATGATATTGCTTTATCAGTCATACATGTAATGTCACCAGTGACAGTGCATGTAGTCCATCCTCATTGTCTGTGACTGTGATCTTGAATTTATGTAAACACATTGGAAACACATAAAGCAAGCAATACTGAAACGGCACATTTCACCACATTCATATCAAAAGGGGATTAAAAGAGCATATATATGATGATATTGCCATGATATTTGCCATCTAACTAGCATGCACATCTGTAATAAATTACATTTTATTTGAATATAGAGTGTATTGGTTGGACAACAAATTACATGTGTGTTAATACTGCATGAATAAGTTTTGTAATGACAATGATTAAAATGTAATGCAAATGTCCACATTATTTGTTATGCGCCATATATCTGAACTAGACCCATTTGTACAAATATCTCACTATATTAGATATGTGTACATGAATATTCCCAGATGTATAATAAAACCATGGAAAAATGCCATAAACGCCTTGAATGAGAAGGAGAAAATGTATAAAGCAAAATGACAACCAGTAATGGTGAATAGCAAGCACGTTTACATTTTTCAAGGTTACATTATATCAAAGCAATTGATGTCAATCTGCATGTTTTACAGGGAGGAATGCTAAGGACACAAAAATATAGTTTGTGTTGAAGATTAAAATTGTGTAATATATTTTGACTTTACAGGTTGTGATTATGACAGACAAAAAAGGCTAACAGCAATTATACAGCCACATTCATCATTAAAATAAATTCAAATCTGGTTGGAAATCACTCCAAGGAAAGACTAAACAGATTAACAATGAAAGTGACTGAGCTACATTCATTATATGCCTCTTCTTATGGGTAGGAAATTTCAGTCTTGTTTCTGGCAAGATAATGGCCATACTGACAAAAGGAGAAATTTATGTGGAGAAATTTAATGTAATGTGATCGATTTTAGTGTTTAAGTATTTAATTGGATGTTTGTTGTATTTATTCTGATGAGGATCCTCTGTCTTCCATTTGCAATTATCTGCCAAATGGTCTATATCCAATTAATTTAATTGCAAACAGCCTCTGGTCATTGGCGTGTATCAGTCTTGAACCAGATAATTGGTTAAGTGGGCCCACCTGACCAATTAAGGGGTCGGTCTGTGCTCAGAGTGGTTGTTGGTTAACTAATTAAAATAATCTAAAATGATCTAAAATAACTTATTCGTTTTTGGTTATGTTTTTCTTCCTCTGTGTGGTTTTGTGACAACCAACCAGCCTCTAACCAGCTTCTCCTCATTTCCTCCATTAGATTGATTACTTCTGATTGATTACATCACAAGATTCTGTTACTTCTGAGGGACCTGGGTCTTTGTACAATGACCTGATCACTGTCTATTGTTGGAAGTAGAGTGGTGTTAAAAGTAACTACAGAACAACAATGTATCAATTGCTGATAGACTTTGTTAATGCAGATCAACAGATGCTGAAAATGGTTATATTGGGCTATTAAAGTAAATGCCATTAACATCTTAATAGGGAGTGAAATGAGACAATCCAAAAAATATGACATACAGCAAACAAAATTTGCAAAATGAACATAATAACTTCATGGTAAAGTGAACAGAAGCTACTCAGGGCTGATGGGGTTAATCATTTTTTAAAACTGATAATTCATCCGACCACCAAATTAAAGCAACGTCTTTGCAGCTCTGCTCAACATAATTTCTAATTTCAGTTTGCCAATGCGCTTATTGTAACAGATGACTTTTGTTAAGTTATCTGCCTACAAAACCTGACTTAACATCCAAAATTTGAATATTTGTATATACATATAATAGGCCCCTTACATTTTATGAAATAAAACTGAAAAAAACATCATGTGTTTGAAATATGTCTATATGTTGTTTAACCTGATGGATATTTCAACATTTACAAGCCATGTGCACGATCTAAAAATACTGCTTCTGAAATCAAACAGTGTTCAAGTTTTAATCACTTGACATGCAGTCTCAGTTAGGTGAAAATGGTCTTCACTGTCATATATGAAATGTTTTCACAGAGGTCAAGACTTCCTGAAGGCAAACATCATGTAGTGTTAGAAAGGCACATTTGGTGTTTGTGTCAGCTACATACGTTTGACTTCTCGCATAGTGGCAGTCTTGCCGGTTCTCTTACAATTACATGTTTGCATAAATGTCTTCCTGAAAATAGTTTGCATATATTGTTTGGTCGTCTTCCTCTTCAACAGTCGGCGCCTAGAAACAGGAAAGAGTCAAAGATTTTTAAAGCAAAATAAATTTCTTTCAGTGTTTCCCATTCAGCCTCACTGGCTCAAACAAATTTTGTTTTAGTTTGTGACTCATTTTATTGAGTATCCATAAATAATGTAGAAACTAATTACTCACCCCTGTGTTAACATGACGATGATAATCGTCTGTATACAAAACTTCACCAGGCTTCTTTTCACTTCTGTTAGATGACATAGTTGAAGACAATAAATGATTTATTTTATTTACTTATGTATATTGAAAACATCTGTATATTTTTATGGCACACTTTTGAAACTTACTGGACTTTATTTGTGTAGAGAGGATTGTTCTGATTTTTCATGTCTTTGTTTCCACTGTGAAAAAAATACATTTTAATTTGGTAAATACAGAATCCGTTTGTTTAAATATTTTCGGCGCTGGCCAAAAGATTTTATTCAGTTGAACTTCAAATGAGCAATAATAACAACTTTAGTCTGGGGTGGGGGTAAAGCTTGGCATCATATTAACATTTAGCATTGAAATAATGCAAATATTTTAGATATCGTAAATAATATAGCCATAGTTCTGCTGAGCTAGAATGACCAGCAAGAACACTTACAGAAGTCAAAGAAGTTAGCTGTTGAGGCTCAGTGTAAGCATTTCAAAAGATGACATTGAAAATTGTAGGTTACACACTTTTTAAAGGGGAGATTTTACATAATGCCCGTGAGTTTTCTCAAATTATATATGTACACCTATATGTCTGGCGTTCAAATCACAGCACTCACCATTTCTTTCCTTTTGTGCACTTCCACAGAACTACAGTTATCACTGTGAGTATGAAGGCAGATGAGACTGAACTTCCTATGTAGATGACCATAAGTACACCTGTGAAGAGAGATTACCTGCATATTACCAAAAGATCAAATCTGAGGCAGCCATTGGATCCCAGGTGGCAGCTTTCCTTCAATGTCAAATGGTGCAAAATTACATATGTTGAAGGACACATCTACTGAGGTAACAGTTTTTATACATTGGTCCTTAACCAGCTATGCAGTAACATTTGTAAGGTCCTGATATGAAGTGATACCTCTTCGGTGGGTAGGCAGTTCGCGTGCATCGTGGCCATGCTTGTTACTAGCATTGCAGGTCACCGTGTCCAATGATGATGACATAATGTCATATCCCAGGGGCACTTGCAATATATGCAGAGAGCCATTTCTGTGTTCTGTGCTGTTGATGGTATCTGCTGGAATGATCCACGTGATTTTGCTGGGAGGTTTGGACTCCACAAAGCAATGACAGGTCACCCCAGTGATGTCTGTGGTACAGGCAGATTCTCTTCCAATCTTGGGCATGTCTGGAAGAAATTTCAGTTGTGCATATATAAATCTTGTCCTTCTCTTTATTTTGACCTCATGCTGTTTCCGGTTCAGTCCCATCGTTTCCTGATTTAAAATTATTCATCAATCAGTCAGCCATTACTGTTCTAATTTCAATAAGAAAAATTATTTGCTATTTTTACCTCACTGTTTAATCTGCCATAATACGGTGAAAATTGCCTGCTTTGATTTAAGTTTGAAACATGGATTAAATTTATCTAATAGATTTATTTAAAAAATCTCTCAGCTAACTTTACATAAAGCATTAAAATTATGTTTTTTTTTTACATTTGTCTGTCTGATCTTCCTTTGTATACCTTCTGGAAATATCACTATAAAAAATCCTTGTCTGCAGCTGTGAACTGCTCAATATATCTGTTTGAAATAACTATTTGAGCTAGAGATGCATTCAGATTTAATCAGGTAGTTTAAGTTTGTATGCCCTATCAGCCCTATACATACTGCCCTATCAGGAAACGATGGGACTGAACCGGAAACAGCATGAGGTCAAAAGTTAAGTTTGTGTGCCCTATGACAGCATGTACTCAACTGTAGTATTGCTTCCCAAAATAGAATGACATTTCAAGGATGGCACTTAAGATTCATAGTCAGTGAAGCTAATTTCCTAACCCGATTGAATGCAATTTTGTAAGTCACTGCTAACTAACAGACTCTCTGCTAAATGAAGAGATGCAAAATGTAAATGGTACAGTCCTTCCCTGCACACAAGGTTTCCCTGATACAGGCCTCTGCAACTGCTCCTCCACCATTCATTTCCTGCTCAGTGAGTTTCTACCTGACAGCTGGTTGCGTTCCCAATGCCTTTAAACTGGCACTAATCAAACCACTAAGGTAGAAACCAACCTTCGACATCTGTTCTGTCTAACTAGCTATCTCATTTCCTGGCTCAACATATCCAACTGACGCAAGTCATTCAACATAAACTGCTCAGCTCTCTCTACCCAGTGACAGTTTATTCAGTTATTTTAAAATATGTTTCAGGGTTCAAAAAATAGATGAATTTGCTAATTGTTCAGCCATATCTTTTAAATAAAAACTGCAGGAAAGAATTCTCTGACAATGTGAGGAATAATTGTCCCTCATCAACTGAGTCAGTATGCAAATGTATTGACATACAAACACATTTCTTTCACTTCAGTGCCAAAACTGAGATGTTGCATTTCAAATTTTTGGATTTTGAATAGGACTGCCATCAAACTTACCTACATTCAGGCAACTGATAATGACACTGATAATAACTTGGAACAATGCTCCATACATACATCCTTTATCTTTTACATAGTAGTCATGTTACAAATTGATCTAGGGTGGACCAAACTGATGGAGGTAATGGAAATGGAATCTAAGTTCATGCCAACTGCTAACCATTGCTCCATAAGACAACAACTAGTCATAAAGAACCTTATAGGGCTATTTTATGAAAATGAAAAATTACTAAAAATAGCTACTCTGTTATTAGTCTACTCTAATATCTACTTGATATTTACAGCTTTGCTGTATTAGCAATGACTCTACTTACATTCAACGTTGATCTTGACTGGAGTGGAGTTGCGCAGACCCTCTGTGTTGGAGGCTGTACAGTAGAAAGCTCCGGTGTGTCTGGACACATTCTGCAGTGTGTAAGTTTTTCCCTCAGACTGTAGAGCTCCAGCAGCATTGTGCCACTGGTAGCTGGCAGCAGGGTTACTGTCACTGGAGCATTGCATCTGCACAGCCTCCCCCTCCTTCACTGCGGACTCGACATCAACCCTCACGCTGACCGGGGCGTCTGGAAGAATGACATCATCAACACTGAACATTGCAACACAGTCAGATGAAAAATGACAGCAATGGCATGGCACGACCATAAATGGAAGTTTCTAGATGCAAATGCACTACATGTATATTACTTTGATGCATTTGATGACTTGTCTGGAGTAGAAATCTCTAGCCACGTATTTGCTGTTAAGCAATTGGTGGAGGAATAGTTTTAATTTGTACTATTTTAAACAGTGATTCTCAACATTAAGAGCCAAAGTGTCACAGGTGAGTTTCTGAGAGTAAAATCAATGATTATCAAGTCATATTTATCAAATCATATTTAAAAGAAAACATGTAGGCCAGTGTATTTAATTTTATTTAGTATGACATCGATGCTACATTTATCAATTTATACCAAATTAACTATTGTTACAATTTTTAAAATAAGTCTGCATTAGCTGTTAGCCCACTTGAGAGGCCTTTATGGCCCATCAGTGACCCACAGACCACACTTTGTGAACCACTGTATTAAAAAGGTCAAAATAAACGCATTTCTCAAAATTTTGTGATCCTCTTCAAATACCAACATGGGTGATATTCAGAGTAGCTTTAAAATGTGTTGGATGTTAAATTAATTCACTGCTGTCAGGCCTCATAAAAATTTAACAACCCATTAATTTCAATAAAAGACGTTCTACCCTGAACATCTTTAAACAGTATATAATTACATAAGTAACAGAAAAATAATTTTATTTTGTATTTTTATTAATGCAGACAAATAGGGAAAAACACACCTCTTTCACCCTGTATTTATACAATGTAGCAAATGAAAATGCAGGTAAGTATTCAAATGAAAGGTCTAAAAACCTAGCTAACTACAGGTTCAGCTGGATCAATAAACAGTTTACAACAATGGTCCACCAAAACCAGGCTTGAGAAACACTGTTAAAAAGAAGTTTTTTTTTGTTGTTGTTCTTCCCCTAAAGAATGATTTGGAGTTTTGTAATTACATACAATACTGCAGCAAATATCATATCCGGAATCACTTATATTACCTTCAAAACGTTCAATGTTGGCACAAATGTATTGTTTGTATCCATCAACTCTGCAGGAGAGAGTCTTCTCCAGAAACTATTTGGTTTCAATGAATCACATACAATATCACAAGAAAAATCATATTATCACTTACATTTGACAATCAGTATTTTAGAATCCTGCGCAGTTTTCGTTTCGGTATACTGAGCTGTGCAGGTAAGATTCTTCCTGTGATCAGCGATTGCAGGATTGAAGTTTAGTTGTGATGTCACTCTCCATATGCCATTTTTCAGCTGCTCTGATTGGACCGTGAGTGTTCCACTGTGGCTCCAGGTAAGGTGAGGAGGTTCAGAGGGGCAGGAGTGGGATATAGAGCAGGAAGCAGACACAGCTTCCCCCGCTTTGACCTGCTCACTCACAGTCAGTGAAGGGGGTTCAGGAGAGTCTATGGTTGAAATAATAAAATGAAATAATAAAGAAATTGCAAAGTAATAATATTAATGACAGTAACCAGGATGAATATGCCAGGGATTTTTAATGAACACAGGGAATCAGGACCTTGATGAAACACCTTTTCAAAGCACAGGAACCTCCTACTGCACAGTGGCCCATCAATGCACAGAAACCTTGGTTGTCCCACAAGTATCTAAACTGGCTCTAATGTCCGACCAAATTCCCCTCCAGCAACAACCTAATTTTCCATGAGAATTCCCATCCAAGTACTGACAAAACCCCAGCCATGATTTGCCTCCACAGATTTACAGGAGACAGTATTATTGCTGTAGCCTGAATACAGTAATCTGTAGGTTCTAGGTAGAACAGAAACACATGTTTACAATATTTATAGACCTTCATTTCCATAAAGAGTTTGCAATTGATTGCAATTGCAATTAAAGCCAGTCTCGTACAATAAAAAGGTATTTCATCACCATGGAGAAAATACATGCTGGTCAAAGATAAAGGCTGAGCAACTGAGAATGTGTAAATTATAATAACACAATTATCAATGTTGGTCTTTAGTTAAATACCACAATTATATATGTTGGTCTTTAGTTAAATACCACAATTATACATATTGGTCTTTAGTTAAATCAACAATTCTCTGGAATACTTACATTTTACCACAACAGAAATCTTTGAGAACTGATTACACCATGCAACCCAAGATTAGGTCTACTGATGATCTAAACATTGTCTTAGAAATAACCCACAAAAATCATACATCTTCACGCTTACCTTTGATAACAATGGAGACCTTATTGTCTCTGTAAGAGTACTTATCGAAGTCATTGATTACAATCCGAAACATAAAAGGGCCATTGTCGTTGCTCCGCGAGTGATTGATTCTCAATGAACAATTCTTTCTACCAAGCTCTCCAATCAGGTTTGTACGACCCCTGAACCTGTCAATCACTTTAGATAGGTCTGGGTCGTAAATGCTCTCATAAGACTCCGTTTGCCATATTCCCATCAAGTCGGAAGGCTTCCTCTCAGGGCCTGGATAATTGAACTTGCAGGGAACCACAACACAAGACCCCTGCAGAGCCGATATGGTTTTTGGCACTTCTGCAGTCCATTTACTGGCGTAAAGTGCTGAAAAACAAACAGTGCAAGCAAACTCAGCACTACACTTATTTCACCATTTTATCATGCTAATTTATATATGTTTCAATACCTTTTACCTGTGTATGTGTATGTGTGTGTGTGTGTGTGTGTGTGTGTGTAATTCTAATCATGTGGAAGAATATTAGGTGGTTAGGGATTATGGATATCACCTCATGCCTTGTCTTTACCAGTTTGTCTCACTTGGGCTTTGCTCCCTGTCTTACCTTTTAGGCAGAGGCAGTGAATGAACAGGTACCCCGGCCACACTTTGGGCCCCATCTCCACTCCAGATCACAAAACCTGTGGACCACAAACCACTATTTAGGGGTTCTCAGGAAGACTAACATAATTTGCCACTGCACAGAATCAAGAGTTAAAGTTTGTTTCCATGTCCTAAGATATACAGTTTTCATATTATGAATAATATTCATGGGAACACTAGAGTATGTTTGCAATACAATCCACTGCTGTTTACAATGTATTACCAAATAGGTACATTCCATCAGAGCAGTTTCAAAGCATAGTTCCTTCTATTTCAGATTAAATTTGCTTGTTTAAAGGCAACTGTATTTTACAATAAGTTGAGAAAAGAGGATAACTGCAGTTCTTGACTTCTGAAAAATAAAGATAATTTCAACTTTTTACTTTCAAATAGTTACTTTACCATTGTTAATCGTTTTGGTTTAGTGTAGTCACGTTTCTTCTTTGCTTATGAAGTCACAAGTTAATGTTCCAGCATGCAACTAGGAAATATTTATTTTCCTTTTACAATTGTTTTCATAAATGTCAAGAATCTTACAAATATCTGAGGTCAGGCTTTAAAAGTGATGCTTTCTGTGCATGATTTTTGTGCATTGTTGATAAATATTTAAGACGCATAATTACAAAAAAAAGTCATGCCACTTGCAAAAAGTATAAGGCACAGCATTTTAAACAGTAATTGCCCATTTACATTCATTAATCAATTGAAAAATCAAAGATCTCACAGATGTTAATTCCAGTGCCTTACAAAACACTAACACGTGTTTTGGTTAACTGTGAGACATTTTCACAAACACAGCACTTCACAAAGCCCACACAGCATCACGCATCTACAACAGGATAACTCTTATGGAATGCTGTGGCAAGCAAGCAATATCTGAACAGGTTAGCTAAAATAAATTCATAAACACATTAAATGTTAGTACAGGAACTTCTGTGGTCCTGAGTTTGTGTGTATAAATGAGAGTACATGAGAGTGTGTGCAGGTGATTTCTGAGCAAAGACAACTAATGTTTGAAGACACTATCATGTACAGTTGATTTTTTCCATCTGCTGAAGGTCACAAATTAATTTATCTCTGTGCTAATGTTTATTTTACCATCTCAGCAGTTCTATTCTTGACAGAAAAAACACCCTAGGTGCTATGTCCTGCTTGCACTTAGCCACGCTCACACCTTTCTGTGTACATGTCTAAAAATATTTTGTCATTGGCACCGTTCAACAAGCAGTTTCTCTTTCTCTTGCACTAGATAACTGAAATTCTGGGTCAATTTTTGGGGTAAACATATGCTTCCAGTAGTGGATCATGGCACATCACCATACAAAATATCACCATGCAGCAATGTGTCATTGCAACTTAGTATCAGGCTTTCAGGTGGAAGGTGGAAGGACCCAGGCGCAGACCAGAATGCCAAACTAGGTATTTATTTGACCTGCCTTTCCACACTTTTGTGACGAGCAGAGAAATATATATATATATATATATATATATATATATATATATATATATATATCAGCCACAGAACACATACAATCTATAGTTAGCATCTTTAGAAAGGCTCTACCGGCATATCAGTACAACATATTAAAAAAGATTGATTTTCTATTAAGATAATCATGTGGCCAATTAGGTTTAGCATTTCAGCCCTCCATCCATAGAGGTGCCCCTAAGGTCTGCTTGCTTGGGGGAAAGCTATGCCACTTCTTGCTACACTGCCATTGGGAGGAATCAGGAAAGAGGTATACAGTAAGGAGGTGAAGCACAGTTAAATAGTCATGATTGGGTAAGTAAAAAAGAAAACCTAAATGGCTGCTGTTGGCAAAAAAGCCACACGTATCAAAACATTTATATTGTCAAGAATCAGATCACAAGAATCAGATTAGCTCATATTCAAACCAGGTCAGTGCTTTCAGATGGAAGCACTATAGTGTTAGGGTGGGTAGAGTTCCATGGATCCAACAATTATAATTCCTTGTCAGGAGAGTTAGTCAGAAAGCAGACCATAATTTCTGCAACATAGAGCATCAGTCTGAATGATAATGCCAATATATCCACCCCACAAGTGCCCCCTGAGACAGTCCCACCACCACTCACTAATAAAACTGTGCCACCTCATGCTAACAGAGAAGTGTTGCTATTACATTACATCATATTATTGTCATTTAGCAGATGTTCTTATCCAGAGGACTTGCATAGGTTACATTTTTTACATGTACACTTGGATTCACATGTACAGCTGGATACTTACTGAGGCAGTTCTGCGGTGAGCACCTTGTCCAAGGGTACAACAGCAGTGCCCCTGCGGGGACTCAAACCAGCAACCTTTCTGTTATGAGCCCTTCTCCTTATCACTATGCCACACTGCCTCCAAGGGAACTGACCGTAGTATCTTTCATGTTAATAGCTTGATATCACATGCACATGAAAGTACACAACACAGGGAATTTCCCATCCTGCAGATAAACACATGAAATACTGAACCAATAGCCCTACAAAAAAACAGAAAATAATAACACAGCAATCACTCGTGGGACTCAGCAAAGTACTCCCAGAGGGCAACAGGTTTCCACACCCCAAGAAACCCAACATGTTATCTACTGAATACAAGTAATCAAAATGCAGAAGCTAAGACTCCAAATAAGTTTATACTTCTGGTATTCTTTACAATGAAGTCTCCAAAGAAAGATGCACGGGGGAGAATTTTTAGACAATACCTATGCAACTATAAAAAATCCCCCTTATCACCTCCTTGCCCTGTCAGCTGTTCAGGGCACCACTCCTCCACCCTATCTCTCCGCTTTTCTATTCCCTGTTTATGATGTCCAAATGAGGGTGCCAACAGCCTTGACCCGTAGCTAGCCAAACACAACCGCCACACACAGCTCTGTTGTAGCCTTTTTCCTTCGATTGCATAGAAATTCATATGTACTGAATGAACTTTAGCTTGCCATTAGTAGACTCACGCCGAGCTGCATGAATTGCTATTAACCCAACATTCAAAAAGTCTTCATAGAGAGCAAAGTTCTTTAAAAAGGTATAACTGTAATAAATACAGTATTGTTTAAAAGTGTGGCAGAGGTTCCATGCACATTCACTATATTCCACAACAAAACATAATGTACATCAGTTAGCTCATTAGCTCACTAACTACAAAGTTAGTACATCAAAAATAGCACACTTAAGTACATTAATCATGAGTGCATGGAAGTATACTAAGTATACTTAAATTAAGTATACTTCAGTGTATTTTTTTCCCTCCTGGGTGTGTAGGTGGTTTCTGTGCAAAAAGGTAATTAAAATTGTTTGGAGATGTGGACATATACATCTTAATTTTGTTATGTCTGTTGAAGGGCACAAGTTAATTTGTGGTAAGCACTTTGCATCAATGCTCACTTAGCTAACTTAGCAGTTATCTTCTCAACAGAGAAAAAAACCTGCGTGCTATGTCCTGCTTGCTCGTAGCCACATTCACACCTCTTTCTGGGTGCATCTCTAAAAATATTTTCTGTCAATGCCATTGTTCACTAAGCAGTTTCTCTTCCGCAGCTCTTGCACTAGTTGACACTTGAAGTCTCCCGTCAGTTTTGAAGGTACCTCGATGCAAACATATTGTAGCGTGGAGTGCAGCCAAACTCCACGCTCCACGCTTCAGAACAAACATTGCATGACCAGCTTATTAAAAGGTGAAGTCCATAAGGCAGGCAATTTTACTTAACAAGACAGGACAGAGACACACAGGCAGAGTCTCAAAAAGGTACACACCACCAAAACAACAATGAGCAACATTTAGCACAACAGGCATGGAGACAGGACAAAGACAGCAGTACAACATGCAGCACTTGCCCACCACTACAATATAATTTCACTTGTGGGGTGTACCAGTATTACCTCCAAGTGGTACTGGTGTGTGGAGGGTTGGGATGCCTCACCATGTAAGGCATCACCGTACAGGTGTCAGTGTGGACATTACATGTTGAACCTCTGTGGTGCAGTCCCTGCAGCTGATTTTTTACTATGCATTACTGGAATATAGGTATCTCACGAGGCCATTAGGCCCCTGGAGCAGATTCAGAACGCAACTGGATGACTAATCTACAGTTAATCAAAATGGCTGTCATGTCACACCTCTCTTTACCTCTACATTTGCTACCTGTTATGGCTTGGAAAAATTCAAAACTTGGTTTCTAACGTACCGCGCAGTAACAAAAATGGCACCATCATACTTACAGTCTCATGTCAAAGCATACACTCTAGCCAGACTACTCCATTCCTCCACATCTGGTCGCTTAGTCATCACTTTCTGGAAAGGTTGCTCATCTTGGTTGTGTCCCTTCTCTGCTTTGGCCCCACAACAGTCAGGGGTAGTGAGGTCACTGTCCACTTTCTGGGCTGAAAGCCCACCTATTCAGAGTACATCTTGGCTCCCCAAACCCTGACTCCTCCCCCTCGCAACACTGTAGCTGTGGTAAAAGCTTGCAGTAAACCCGTTCACTCCTGTGTACATATATACACACACATATGTATGTATGTATGTGTGTGTGTGTGTCTTGTGATGTAGCACTAGCACTGACGAGCAGAGAAGGCCATCTCTCCCAACGATCGAAGACCCTGGGCAATTAGGTTCTATTACCGATCTTAACCACACGCAGCTGTATGGCCCAGCTGTTCTGTTACTCCATGTGTTCGGCTAAACCCTGGCAATATAGCAAGAGTTTATACACTTATATACTAATTATTATGATACTAAATAAATATACCATAAAGATTACTGCATATAGGGCTGTCACAAGGTGTATGCTACAGATACTGTTTCTAACAAGGAAATGGTGTGTTTATCTTGGTTTTTAAAAATCAGCCCCCCACATTGTTTTGTGCGGTCAGGTGGGCGCTTCTTCTGTGATCAGGAAATGGAAGTGTGGTTTCAGTTTATTTCGTTAAACCATCTGTAGATATACACAATAAAAAGGTAAGCCATGGAATGGAATCTGTCATCATTGCTAGTTTGCTATGATTTGAATAGAATATATCCTGCACTATCCATGTGTGGTGCCAGATGTTCAAATATTTTGAATGTAATATCTGAAAAAGACATACTTGATTGTAGCAGTGTCTTCTCAGATTCACTTGCATTTCCTGGTTTAGCCATTATATTCATTTTTATCATATATATATGAAATATCCAAATTTAAAAAAATGTAATGAATTTTATAATGCTGTATTATAATTCACTCAACTCATAATCTTTAGTGATTCAGCTGTATTCATTGTTTGTTGTGATTGGCAGACTGTGTGTTAAGTCACACATATGCTCTACCCTCCTGACAGCTTTATCATCTAGTGAAACAAAACAAACTCAGAACAACGCAACCAAACAGAGTGTGAAAATAAAGTTGCTCTGGAGAAATTCTCAGGATTTAATGCAATGACTTTCGACAAGAGTGACAAGTTCTCAGTTTTTGAGGGGGGGGGGGTTTCATGTACTCTCAGTACCCACCAAGTAACTGAGGAAGTACAACCCAAAGTTACCACATGCGTGTTTGTATACATTACCTTACATTACATATATTTAGTAGATGGTCTTATCCAGAGCGACATCCAGCACAAAAGAAAATAAGTGTATCCAGTATATATTTTTATAGCCCGCATACTAGTACTGAGATTGGATCATCAAGGCACCTGTCCATTATGCATGGACAGTAGCTACAGTGATGTAACTGCAGTGTATATCTTTTCAAATGTAGCACTGTTTTGGGCGGCTAAAAAAGGACCGGATATTTGAAATATGAAACGGTGACATATAAAAAAACTTACCTCACTGATTCTGGAGAATCCCTCCTGTGAATTTTGCCTGAAATGCTTACAGGCTCAGAAGGCAGCCAGCATTAAATATGCCCAGCTTGTGAATATTCATGAAAACCACAAAAATAAAACATCTCCTTTTGTGCTATGCTGATTATCAGATCTTTTGATGTATTTCTTGGCATATGCAGTGAACTGAGCACACCATAAAGATTATTTAAGAATGAGTTCAAGGTTGCTAGCAGACACTCCTCTGACTGGCAACTTTAATGCTAAGAAGACATTGTTGCGCAAACAAGGAAATTGAAAAGAAGGCAGTAACATGCCAGGGGTCAGCAACCCAAATGACAGGAAGAGCCTTTTTTTAATTTCGCATTGCCACAACATTCCGAAACTCACAGTAGGTTTTCATTTATAAGAAAATGGAAGAAACTGAAGAATCCAAGGTGGTAGTTTTTTTTTTAACAAAAAATCAAATGTTAGTGTTTGACTTAATGCTGAATAGGCTTTAGCTGAAATGGGAGCCAACAGAATTATATTGCACAGCAAAATACAGCATCTCGGTTTAAACGTTTTAGTTAACTCATGTTAGGACGTACTGTTACTGCTAGCTAAAGGTAGTCTCCTGTTCTGATGTTGATCTTGCATGGGCAGGCTTGCAGGCTAAAAGACTGAATGTACAGACAATGACCCACTGTCTGTTTAAAAGGCCTGATAGACAACTATGCTGGACCACTAATTTCCCATTTTATAAATTTCTCAGGAGCTGCAAGGGGGCAGTCAAGGAGCTACATGTGGTTCCAGAGACAGAGGTCACTGACCCCTGGCAGTCTTACATCTGTCAGTACCTACATAATCGTTGTGCCTATAGATGCAACTGTCGATTTTTCTTACTGAAGTAAATATCTTGATCACCGAGAAAGAAGGAGAATGACTGACACTATCCCTACAAATTACCTAAACACCTATGTTTATTTTGGTGATTTGCTATGTGTTCGTATGTGTTCTCTTTTTTGTAACCTTTTTTATATCTATCTCTTCTCAGTTTTAGAGAAATGCTGCCCATCATCTTCTTGTTCCTTGTGTGTCAAATGTCAGGTAATGTTTTAATTTATTTTTACTTGTGTACAGCGCAGAAAAAAGGGAGGGAGAGGAAATGAATCAGCATTAACTGATCATCACACTGTGGACTGTGTAGAAAATGCACCATTGACATCTACAGTATATTCATGCCTCACTCTTCTTTAGTGAGATTGTGTGTGATTTGCTCATGTGCATGGGTGTGTGTGCATGCATATATACGCATGTAATTTTTTAACAGACATGAAACGTGAGAATTATCACTGGGTTTTCGGTTATCTCTTTTTTTTCTGTTATTGACTCACAGGCAGAGCCTACAGCCGTATTTGGGTGACACAGTCAGAGGATAAAGCAAGTGGCACAGTTGGTGGTAACGTCACTCTGAATTGTGAAATCCATTCCGATACCGAGGATCATATTTCCCAGTGTCAGCCGCTGTGGTACACACAGGAACCATCAGGTTGGCAAGAGGTGGGCAGCTTGCAGCGTCTGAAAGGGAGGTTCAGCAAAGCGCACACCAGTGCGACAGACTCCACGTTTACCATTACAGAGCTACACATGAACGACACTGACGTCTATTACTGCACCCTCATGTGTAAAATCAACGGAAAGAGCAAGCAATACCATGGCAATGGAACACAGATTGAGGTTTGTGATGACAAGTGCCCTGCCAGCCAAATCCTACCTGCTACCGCTTCTGTACCTCCAGGTAGTGGTAAACTCCATTTTACTTGCTTGTTTTACTTTTTAAAAGCACAGGTTTTTGGGGTACAGCACGAGTACGTTTACATACAAATACATACCTTGACATTGAGATCCATTCTAATACTTTCATTGTGCAGTCATTCCCAAGTATGCAAGTGCTTTGCTAGCATTTTTGATGTACTGACATGTAGCTTTTGAAATTAAGGCACTGTGCATTAGCATGCTATGTTGAGGCCTTCGCAGCCCACCACAGTATCAGGAATGAGCACATCTTGCCTGACGTGAAGGCAGATACCATACACCAGAAAAAGGGGCTCAAAAACAGTGTATGGGTTACAAAATTCTACATTTTTTCCCCACATTCAAGATAAATATTCAACTGCTTGACATTAATTTCAGGGTTTTTTTTTTTTTTAGATATTTAATTATTTGACACCTTCATAAATGTAGGAAACCTGGCATTTATGGCAAAAATATTAAAACCGAAACCTGAGCTCTGCTGGCTCTTATAGGCACTGATTTGATCTGGAGGTTTGCTGTATTATTAATAACAGTACCTGCTTACAGCGTGATCACATTCACTTTTCACCAGTGACCTTTGTAGCCTAAATGATTTTACAGTTTGCTTTTTGGTTAGCCTTCCAGTGTGATGTATCAACCATACCAATTGTTCTGCACATGGAATCTGTTGAAATGAGTTTCTTTCTTGTTTTTACATGTAGAGGTGGATGACAGGGATGAAGATGGGCTCCTTGCTCTTCCCTTCTATATTCTCCTCTCGCTGAAACTGGTGGTTGTTTCTGCCGTCGCTATACTGTCCTTCCAACGCTAAGAGTATGAAAAGTGGCACAGATAAGCATCCAGCACCAGAGTTTTTTTTTTTTTTTTTTTTCTCTGCAAAAACAAAACTTTACAAAAATTCCGTAAATTAAATTTTTGTACTTCAAGAAACACTCTACTTTTGCTTTCAATGCAAATGCTATTGTGGCTAAAAAAGGTTGTTCATTTCCTGTTCTATTCCAAGAACCTAATGTGGGATGTGTGTGCACACGTGCGAGAGAGAGAAACAGACAGGATGGACCATGTGTGCGCTTGCGGTGTGGGCTGTTTTAGCACTTTCCAACTAAAAACTGCAAGTGTACTAGCTGACAGTATTCAACACAGTATTCAGCTCTGTCTGTTACCCCTTTGACTGCAATTTGTGTGCAGTGTTCATAACCCACAGTATCAATGGCATCATGGTTTAAACATTTCTCTATCTACATTTGAGACTTTTCAATAAAACTGTGCCTTGGACAACTTGACCTTTGTTCGTTTAACATTTGAAACATGTTTAAGATTTCCATCCTTGGACATTAAAATCTTGCAAATTAAAGAACAAAGTTACGTTCCTGTTTCTTTTTTCTTCAGAGTTGGTTCTTAAAATTACAGGACCTTTTTTGAGATGAATCAGTGACACTTCAAAACATCACGTCATTTAGCAGATGCTCTTCCCCAGAGCAACTTCCAACAACCATATATCAGCGTTTTGGCTTGTTCTAGGAAAAATACTTCATTTATTGGAGCAAATCAGATTAACTCTATAAAACCAATATTCCAAGGAGGAGTGTCATATGACAGAGACTGTGTGGATTGATGGGCATATACACAATACAAATGCTATGAAGAGCAGATAGAAAAAAAAAATGACAGTGGTAAGATTAGCAGTAGTACTTTTAGAGAGTCAATTGAGGATAATCTCTGCCTCTGTCATCCACTAGAGGGCAACAGAGCAATGCTTCATTATGACGTGCTCAAAAGGTTGTGCTCAAGGATCCTAATTGTAGGGCGACATTGTCACAGCACTCACATTGTACCTTTGGGAAAGGTGCTCATCCCCAGATTTCTTCAGTGAATGAGCTGTAGGAAAGGATAACATGTAATTGTCAGCTGTCTAAGTAATTCTGGAAAACAGCATCACTTAGCAAATGTACATGTCACTCCCTATAGGTGTGGTCTGGCTCGGGAATGATCAGATGTGAGGTTGGAATGCAAGTTTTCTGGTGTTGAGCCAGACTCCCCTCACCTTTCACTGCATCAGAATGCTTGTTTACCTGCTCTCCCTCATGAATTGTCCCATATCTTCAAGTGTCCCTAACAGGGTCACCTAACCCTAAGCCTAACCTTGATCTTAACCCTGAATTGTATTGTGTATTGGAAACGCACCACTTTGCCTAAGAGCCCACAGATAACATCTTGCATTTTTAAGCTCCTGATCTTTTAGCAACATTTGTTTCACTGCCGGTGAAGATGTCATTTCTGTGTGATTGCATTCTAGAGGGAACGGAGGTATTTAACTTAACACTGGTGCCGCAACTCCGACTTGCAGTCAGGACAGAAGCTGTTGTCTCAGACTTCAGAGGGGATCCACACTAACTATATAAGAGACAACCTAACTGTATTGCCATTTGAACATATTGTTTACTCTGTGTCATAGTTATGTTCCCACAGCCAGCTCTGAGGTAAAACTCTGCTATTTGCTAAAGAACATTGGGACCATCTCTTTTAAAACACGGATATCTTTACATTCTTTATGCACTTTATATCTTTATATCTTTATATTGAACAACCATAAAGGGGACCGATTGTGGTAGGGAAAACCTGATGTGTCACCAGTTCCTTCTGTATCCAAGAGGCTGGAATCAAATTCCACTTGCCCTTCTACACGGACAGACATTTCACAGTAATGTATAGAAACGATCGGTTATTGAGCACCTTGAGCATATATGGCCATTACAAACAAAGTCAATTTCTTGCACCAGATTTTGTGATATACATTAAGAAAAATCTAGCTTGTAAGTTATTTATTTAATATTACTAATATTACTCCACTCTAAGGAGAGTGACAAACCAAAATAGAGAATACTTACCACTACAATGACTAAAACCACCACGGTCAGTCCCAGAAGCTCCACCAATCCTGAAATCACATTGGCTTGTGATGAGATGTATAGATCATCATTGCATGCAGTACAACAAAGGTGAGGGGAAAAATCAGGAAGTTTACCCCATCTCGTAGCATCATTGTGTTCTGGAACTTGAGTTGCACCGAGCTGTTCATCTGTGGAATATTCAATCAATCAATTAGCTTTTATTTGACATAGTGCCCTTTACAGCCAGATTGTTACAGAGTGATATGCAATACCCTTTCCCCAGAGGAAATAAAAATTCTTGACAAAAACTGAGACTGAAATTGTAGGGGAATGCTTCCCTGACCCTTACGAAGGGAAATCAAGAAAAACTTGGAAATGCAAGAGAAAATGTTAAATGGACAATGTATTAGTCATTAAATGACAGTGATTCCATCTCAGAGTGATGTGAAGGATTGCAAGGACTCTGTCCTGTTCAGATAGACATAATGGCACAAACAGTAGACTATTACTTCCTATTCTCTCACCCACCACCACCAATATTATATGAATTGCTGGAGCCTTGAATATGCTTAGCTGTTTATGCCTTGTGAAGCGCTAAGGAATTAGGTGTGTCACCAGTTTACCTGGATTCTTCATGGATGTTGACTCGTTTTCAAAGGACATACCTGAAAAAATTATTGTCTGATGTATACCTCATCACTTTCATCACCTTGAATTTCAACCACAGGTAAATATCTGCATCTATAGCAGTTGACTGACAGCTACTTAGTCTTGTAAGTTAAGCTTTTACTTTGCCTCATTAATATTTCTTCACATACAGGTACCGGCCTTTTAGCATCATGCCTCAGATTCATTTTCTTTGTTTCATCAACAACAAGTGTCATCTTGAGAAGTGTATAACTTACTGTTTTGATCTTTTGCACGCTTGTCTGAAGGAGAGGAAGGGGAAAAACAACTTCTTACAAAATTTCAAAGGAGCAGTATAATAATGTATCCACATTACAGGAAATGTGTGCAGGAAAATTGATTCCATTTCATAGATGAATTTTTGTTAAGTAAGAGTATGAATAGACATTCATATATTCATACATATATCAATCAGTCTACAGATTAGCAAGATAAGTGTAACTCTTATTCTGTGTAGAACAATCTCTTATTGTTCTCTGGCTTGAAACCTGCAGCAGCCTTATCTGTACATCCTCTAAGAGATTCACATGCAAACTGACTTATGTAGAGAGTTTCAAATCAAGTATTGATTCAGTGGTCATACAAATAAAAGGGGGAATGCTTTACACTGACTTTAGGATGTAAAGAAAGATTTGGTACCACTTTTGAAACTGGTTACTCATTTTCTAATACTTGTACCCATGAAAGTGTAAGATATGAGCAGTAATTTATATGTTCATTTTCGGTGGCATTACCCACGGTTTAAGCCTACTGTAGCTTACAAATCATTTTTGTTCCAGTTTCAGCCACTGTGTCTTGAATGAATCTTGAGATGACTACATGTCTGATGTGACAAGCACTGACATGGAATTAAATGGGAACTGGAAGATTAGGATCATATTAGCATTATACCTGCTATGACAGATGGCTCTGATTGGTCGCACAAACATTTCAAGGGTTTGTTTGAATTCCACTTGACAAACGGGCCGGAGATGTTACAGGTATCCGTTGGGTTGCTGGGTGTGCAAGCTGGGTCCTCAAATCCCATGACCTCAAAACATGCAACGGGTGCACATGAGAAGGTCTGGACCCACTTCCCAGCCAGTGCACCTGCTATATAGAGGAGCTCAGTTATAATAATATGTATTCCCTGTGGTAATGATATCAGATACATTTGTAATTAGAAACATCAGGGCCAGGGATGTTGAACAGGAATACATACTGTTGACTAAAACTTTACCCTTTCTGCAAGCATGAATCCAAACACTTCAAAAAATGTCAAAATTAAAGCAAAACAGGTTTGTGTGTGCGTGCGTGTGTGTGCGCATGTGGTTGTATGTGTGTGTTGCTGGTACGGTTTTGATTCAGGCCCTACCCCTCTTAGGTTTACTTTCTCATGGAACTGTACTTTACCCTTCCAAAGAAGAGGACCGATTATGGCACACCATAGCTGGAGTAGTCGCATGTTTCTGTTAGACAAGAGAAAATATGAATACAGTTATTGCCTGATCAGAGCATGAAGCTAACTATGAACTGCGATCATGATCAGAATAATTTATTGTAGGTATTATTTTTTGTTTGTTTATTTGATTTTCAATACAGCAATGATAAGATCCTCTGTGAATGTTTGGACACACCTGATTAAGAGAAGGGTAAATGTGCATTCAAAGACATTTTGATCTAAAGACTTATGCTTAAATGCTTGAATTTTTTTCTTAGGCAAATATAAATTGTGATCATGATAGTCATTTTTTGTTTATTTGCTTTTCAATACAGCAACAACTGTGTTAAGTCCTTTGGGACAGTATCCATTGTAAAAAAATCACTGCTACAAATAAAATTTGATTGTCATTACAAATAATATTCATGATAAAACCTCTTTAAAATACAAAGCTGTGAGATATTCATGGAGGTGCTATCCAAATAAAATTCCCTATTTATTATATGCACAAAGGTTAAACCCCCTAGGTAGGTACAGCTTTAGTTCATTATCATGCCAAGTCAAGTGAACGTGTTTCACTTGGCTTGCTCTCACACACATTGGTGTACATTATGTGCAATAAAAGGATGTCTACATCCTTTATTCATGAGCCAATTAATTATCTGCTCTTGCTATTGGCAATTACTCCATGTAGCTAGCTATCTACATTGTTTTTTTAATCTCATCCTGACAGCAAGCTATCTCCATCTCTTCCGGAAGAATACACTTTTTGTTTGGGTTGGCTAGCAAGCTAACTTACACCGATTCATCTATAGAATCAGTCCTATGGACATGCTTACTACTAATAGTAACGTTACTGGATTGTAAGAGCACGTGCCGTTTGTGTCGCATGTGCCTCTGTTCCGGCTCTCTTCACGCACGTCCCGCTTCTCTTAAGACCTCCCTGAAGTCACTTTGCTTAGAATTTGAATGTGAAACAGAAACAGAAAGAATCTGATGGGGAACAGAGCAAGTACGTAGTAATTATTAGAACTTAAATTTCTCACCTTCAGCTCAGAATTTCCCTCGTCTCCAACTTTCACCTTGAGCAGTCATGCGTACATTACGTCACATTTAGCAGACGCTAAATGTTACGTCATTTAGCAGACGCCCTTACCCAGAGCCACTTCCAAACACTTGCATTGTAACAGTGGGGCAAGCAGGACCCAGATGCAGAGATTCAAAACACATGGGAGGATTACAACAAACAAAGACACTTTACTGAACAAGCAAACCATTGGCCCAGGAGGGCACAGGTCAGCTCAAGACTGAGCAAGGAACAACCCAGCAGGTGGGGTTTAAATACACCAAACACTCAAAGACAAATTACAAACAGATGTGAACATTAAAACAATGATGAGACAGTCACAGTGCACACACAAACAGGAAGAAAGTCCCTCTGGTGGGGGCTGAGGGAAGCAGCAGGCAACCGGGACAGACAGGCTGTCACGAGGACGCCTGCTGGTCATTGCAGGAAACCTTCTCCGAAACCATAATATGCATCGCAATGCTAAAGCAGGCATACATGCTTTTTTCCACATTAGAGGGAATTCCACCTATGCTATCGGCTATAAGGACAGGTAGAGGAACATTGATTACATGTGCCACGTTCAGTACGTAATCCTACATGAATCAGTTTTGTTTTATTTTTGAAAATGCTGTCTGTGAGGTTGGATGGATAGACAGATTACACTGTTTACAAGAGAAATCATAATTTTCCTTCCTTCTCAACTTTTTAGTCAATTTCCTGGGTTCCTATAAAAATTTTGCATTGTCTGTATAGCAATGTTGTTGCACATATCACATTGAGGAGAAATTCCTAATTTTTTTTTTTGGTTTTTGATTGGCAGGATGTTTTGTCTGCCTCTGCAGGTACGATATATGTTGCATTTTTATGTATCCTCCATAAGGTAAAATAACACACTCCATTCATGCTGGTGGGTTTCACCACTGATCCCCTTTCTTCTGGCAGACCCAGGGCAATGCAGCCCCCATCACACTGCCCACCACTCAGGCTCTCCCAGAGACCCTCCAGTTACCACAACCACTGATTGGTCAGATACCAGCGACGAGGTCCTTCTTCCGATTCTCCTGTGTCCCTCATCTTTTCTTAAAATGGCAAGCAAATTAATGAAAGGCAAAAGAAATGCTTGCAAAACCAGCAAACCCGTATGACTGACAAGCTTCTGTGACTGAGCTGCTGCTGATCTGAAGATAAATGACTGTCTGTCAGCAGGCGTAGTCTGCAAGTGTGACAGGCATGCCCATAACAGGAACATCAAGAAAAGCAATGGAAAATAACTGACCACATAGGGTCACATGTTCTTCATTTGTTTACAATCAACATTACTTTCATTTTGTGAACAAACTGTACAAATGAAAATATTTAATTATTTACAGTTTTTTCACAAAACAACTGGACGTCAAGGTAAAGAAAAGGGCTTCTGTTGAAACATCAAGTGCACGTATAGTCTGCGAATGTGGCAGACACACCCAAACAGGTACTGTACATCAGGGAAAACAATGGGAAATATTTAACTGCATAGGGTCACACATTCTTCATTTATTTACAATCAACATTATTTTCAATTGTTTTTTTTTACGTTACATAATGTATATTTTCAATTTCTGAGAATCATTTCACCAATGAGTGATAAACTCATTGAAAATACTTAACTATTTAGACGTAGCCTTTCATTGATGTGTTTACATGAGCCAGTGGCAAAAGGAATGGACGTCAAGGTTACAGAAAAAGGCTTCTGCTCGAGTCCTTGTGCTATTTTGCTTTACTTTGTAGAAAGGACAGTCCCGAACCTATCAAATGAATCCACTTTTTAACTTCTGGACGCACCTGCTACTGCTAGACCTGCCTGTTTATGCAGTAAAGGTGCAGAGCCTTTTGAGTTGGGCATGGCAGGCTGCCCAACCACTCCTCTGTGAGTCATAACTTTCATGTAACAACTCCTCTTCCTGTGTGTCAATTATACCTATGTCAGTGACCTCCCCTGGACAAAAAGCTACACTTGTCTGTGCAGTTTGGGGTCAGAATTTCCACCCATGAGGCAGGTTATCCTCCACCAATCATGCCTGTTTTTACAGCTCCAACATCAGTCTTCTATAGCCTGTCCCAGTTAGGGAAGAAGACAGGGACTGGACAAGATGGACAAATTGTCAACATAAAAGGAGAAGAATACCCCTGTAGTCTAGCAACTGTTGTTTGATGATGCATGTGCTGATACAAGGTCATAAAAGTATATTCTGAGGTCATACGTTTTACAAAAAGCCAAAGCAAGGTCGAAGACTCCTAATTGGCTGTGTTGCCGTGTATTGCAGTAAAACGGCATTAAAAAGTAAAAAGTATTTTGGTCAGTAAAAAGTATTTAGGTCAAGTGCTGTGGACGAACCAAACAGGTGTTCAGTGAGTTAGTAATACCCTCAGTACTGTGACCAATCAGATCTTTTCTTGGATGCCACACCAAAGCACATTTGTGTTGTACATACCTGTTTAACTAAACTACAACAGCATTTCTACATAGCAGTTCTCATGTGTTACATGACCGTTTTCTCTTGTAAATGACTCCCAATGTTGCACATACTTCTCATGCTGTGAGAGCTGGCATATACTTCATGTTCATGACAGATCTAGAATCACATTACATTATTTGGATTTAGCAGATGCTCTTATCCAGAGCTACTTACATCTGTTACAGTTTTTTTTTGTACAATGTTATCCCTTTGTACAGCTGGGTATTTACAGAGGCAATTGTGGGTTAAGTACCATCCCCAAGGGTACAGTAACAGTGCCTCAGAGAAGAATTGAACCTGCAACCTTTCAGTTACGAGTCCTGCTCTTTTAACCACAATGCTACACTGCCACCCCAGGCTTTTCTTCCCTCCATCAACTATGATACAGTCATAAGCCATATTATCTTCCTCCCTCCCTCCTCTGCCTGCAGCTGATTCACATTGCAAAGGTACCACATCCCAGAGAATTAAAATTTCCACAATCCCTCTTACAACATCCCTTCTCTTTCACAGACATAGCAGCAATCTAATAAAGTCTTCAGTCATTGTCTCAAGTTACCTCTCAAGAACAGATACTGAAAAAGATACATAAAGTGTACATTCTTTTTTCATCAGGAATTAGCTCTATGCATTGACTTGCGGGACAATAAAGTGAACTAATAAATAAACATCATCAACAGCAGTAAATATATAGACATCCACA